>NW_027200228.1:0-22904 GCF_038502225.1 Cherax quadricarinatus | reverse complement strand
CCATCACCCTTGAAGTCGTAGATTTGAGGTTTGTTTGATCTGAGAGGGACGTGTCCTCTCAATCGCTAGATTCTCACTACTACTACTCTGTACCTCTCCTTCCGACAGTATTTAAGTCTCAACACTGTCGCTTGATCGTCAGTTAGTTCCAGACTTGGGAACAGAATTTCTCCAGGCTGAGGGACTGACAACCTCAAATCTACGACTTCAAGGGTGATGGACTGATTACATCGTCTTCACTGCTCCTTCCTACTTCCTGTACTCGACTGAAGAAGCCTACTGTGTAGTCGAAACGTTTCGGAATAAAGTTGCCTAAATGTTGCCTATGTGTTTTACCTACCAACTGGTCGATATTGTATACCATTTTGATATTCATTCAACCTACGCTCAACCGGCCTGTCCATCACATCCGTTATCATATTTAATTTTTAACTCCATCTTTCACAAACTTCCCCTCCCCGGGAAGTTCGTCTCTGACTCATCTGGCTACATCCGGTCCATTATCATGTAATTCAGCGTCTGATGCATTTTATGATCAGTTCCTTGATAAGCATCTGTTCAGTGCTTAATTGCCTTCAATGTCCAGTTCCTCGTTGCGTCATCCCCATAAAACAATTTGCTCGGCATAAATTATTTGTATGCCATTTTAGCGAACCACAGCCAGGGATATGCAACCCATCCATCCTCCTCTCTCGTGTCTCACCCACAGCGAACCTTTACTGAAGGGGGAAAGGCTGCTATGGAGAGAGGCTGCTATGGAGGAACATTGCTATGGAAAGAGCCAGCCATGGAAAAACAGTACTGGAAAGAGCCAGCCATGGAAAAACAGTACTGGAAAGAGCCAGCTAAGGAAAAACAGTTATGGAAAGAGCCAGCTAAGGAAAAAGTTATGGAAAGAGCCAGCTATGGAAAAACAGTACTGGAAAGAGCCAGCTAAGCAAAAACAGTTATGGAAAGAGCCAGCTATGGAAAAACACTTATGGAAAGAGCCAGCTATGGAAAAACACTGTTATGGAAAGAGCCAGCTATGGAGGAACACTTATGGAAAGAGTCAGCTATGGAAAAACAGTTATGGAAAGAGCCAGCTATGGAAAAACACTGTTATGGAAAGAGCCAGCTATGGAGGAACACTTATGGAAAGAGCCAGCTATGGAAAAACACTGTTATGGAAAGAGCCAGCTATGGAAAAACACTGTTATGGAAAGAGCCAGCTATGGAAAAACACTGTTATGGAAAGAGCCAGCTATGGAGGAACACTTATGGAAAGAGCCAGCTATGGAAAAACACTGTTATGGAAAGAGCCAGCTATGGAAAAACACTTATGGAAAGAGCCAGCTATGGAAAAACACTGTTATGGAAAGAGCCAGCTATGGAGGAACACTTATGGAAAGAGTCAGCTATGGAAAAACACTGTTATGGAAAGAGCCAGCTATGGAAAAACACTGTTATGGAAAGAGCCAGCTATGGAGGAACACTAATGGAAAGAGCCAGCTATGGAAAAACACTGTTATGGAAAGAGCCAGCTATGGAAAAACACTGTTATGGACAGAGCCAGCTATGGAAAAACACTGTTATGGACAGAGCCAGCTATGGAAAAACACTGTTATGGAAAGAGCCAGCTATGGAGGAACACTTATGGAAAGAGCCAGCTATGGAAAAACACTGTTATGGAAAGAACCAGCTATGGAGGAACACTTATGGAAAGAGCCAGCTATGGAAAAACACTGTTATGGAAAGAGCCAGCTATGGAAAAACACTGTTTTGGAAAGAGCCAGCTATGGAGGAACACTTATGGAAAGAGCCAGCTATGGAAAAACACTGTTATGGAAAGAGCCAGCTATGGAAAAACACTGTTATGGAAAGAGCCAGCTATGGAAAAACACTGTTATGGAAAGAGCCAGCTATGGAAAAACACTGTTATGAAAAGAGCCAGCTATGGAGGAAAACTTATGGAAAGAGCCAGCTATGGAAAAACACAGTTATGGAAAGAGCCAGCTATGGAAAAACACTGTTATGGAAAGAGCCAGCTATGGAAAAACACTGTTATGGAAAGAGCCAGCTTTGGAGGAACACTTATGGAAAGAGCCAGCTATGGAAAAACACTGTTATGGAAAGAACCAGCTATGGAGGAACACTTATGGAAAGAGCCAGCTATGGAAAAACACTGTTATGGAAAGAGCCAGCTATGGAAAAACACTGTTTTGGAAAGAGCCAGCTATGGAGGAACACTTATGGAAAGAGCCAGCTATGGAAAAACACTGTTATGGAAAGAGCCAGCTATGGAAAAACACTGTTATGGAAAGAGCCAGCTATGGAAAAACACTGTTATGGACAGAGCCAGCTTTGGATGGGAAAAAGCACTGTTATGGAAAGAGCCAGCTATGGAGGAACACTTATGGAAAGAGCCAGCTATGGAAAAACACTGTTATGGAAAGAGCCAGCTATGGAGGAACACTTATGGAAAGAGCCAGCTATGGAAAAACACTGTTATGGAAAGAGCCAGCTATGGAGGAACACTTATGGAAAGAGCCAGCTATGGAAAAACACTGTTATGGAAAGAGCCAGCTATGGAAAAACACTGTTATGGAAAGAGCCAGCTATGGAGGAACACTTATGGAAAGAGCCAGCTATGGAAAAACACTGTTATGGAAAGAGCCAGCTATGGAGGAACACTTATGGAAAGAGCCAGCTATGGAAAAACACTGTTATGGAAAGAGCCAGCTATGGAGGAACACTTATGGAAAGAGCCAGCTATGGAAAAACACTGTTATGGAAAGAGCCAGCTATGGAAAAACACTGTTATGGAAAGAGCCAGCTATGGAGGAACACTTATGGAAAGAGCCAGCTATGGAAAAACACTGTTATGGAAAGAGCCAGCTATGGAGGAACACTTATGGAAAGAGCCAGCTATGGAAAAACACTGTTATGGAAAGAGCCAGCTATGGAGGAACACTTATGGAAAGAGCCAGCTATGGAAAAACACTGTTATGGAAAGAGCCAGCTATGGAGGAACACTTATGGAAAGAGCCAGCTATGGAAAAACACTGTTATGGAAAGAGCCAGCTATGGAAAAACACTGTTATGGAAAGAGCCAGCTATGGAGGAACACTTATGGAAAGAGCCAACTATGGAAAAACACTGTTATGGAAAGAGCCAGCTATGGAGGAACACTTATGGAAAGAGCCAGCTATGGAAAAACACTGTTATGGAAAGAGCCAGCTATGGAGGAACACTTATGGAAAGAGCCAGCTATGGAAAAACACTGTTATGGAAAGAGCCAGCTATGGAAAAACACTGTTATGGAAAGAGCCAGCTATGGAGGAACACTTATGGAAAGAGCCAGCTATGGAAAAACACTGTTATGGAAAGAGCCAGCTATGGAGGAACACTTATGGAAAGAGCCAGCTATGGAAAAACACTGTTATGGAAAGAGCCAGCTATGGAAAAACACTGTTATGGAAAGAGCCAGCTATGGAAAAACACTTATGGAAAGAGCCAGCTATGGAAAAACACTGTTATGGAAAGAGCCAGCTATGGAAAAACACTGTTATGGAAAGAGCCAGCTATGGAGGAACACTTATGGAAAGAGCCAGCTATGGAAAAACACTGTTATGGAAAGAGCCAGCTATGGAAAAACACTGTTATGGAAAGAGCCAGCTATGGAGGAACACTTATGGAAAGAGCCAGCTATGGAAAAACACTGTTATGGAAAGAGCCAGCTATGGAGGAACACTTATGGAAAGAGCCAGCTATGGAAAAACACTGTTATGGAAAGAGCCAGCTATGGAGGAACACTTATGGAAAGAGCCAGCTATGGAAAAACACTGTTATGGAAAGAGCCAGCTATGGAAAAACACTGTTATGGAAAGAGCCAGCTATGGAGGAACACTTATGGAAAGAGCCAGCTATGGAAAAACACTGTTATGGAAAGAGCCAGCTATGGAAAAACACTGTTATGGAAAGAGCCAGCTATGGAGGAACACTTATGGAAAGAGCCAGCTATGGAAAAACACTGTTATGGAAAGAGCCAGCTATGGAGGAACACTTATGGAAAGAGCCAGCTATGGAGGGCAATCACTGAACAGATTAACGTAAGAGCGACTGCTACATCATCATAACGCCTGATACATCTGTGACATAACCCCCAACTGGGGGTCAGGCTTCTCTGGTCAACTAGGCTGCTGCTATTGTTGGCGGCTCGCTGGCCCACATATCCATCACAGCCTGGTTGATCTGGCACTAGGCGGGGGTATTGGCTCACGTCCTGAGTCTTATTTGCCAACAGATAAAATATTTTGCATCTATCCCATGACAAATTTGGTGGAACATGAATTGCACGAACAGCTTAAGTTAAAATAGATTTCCGCTAAAACATGAATCCGTTAGCTCCTGTTGCAGCGGTATTCCACCAAGGTAAAGGTTAGTGAGGCGTGAGTTAAGCTTGTTAACGGAAACTGTCAATCTCTCTACTGCCAATATTTGTTGATCTGTCTGACTCAGCCATTTATACAACTGTAACTCTGATGATTAAAACTGTTCTCTCACCTGGAAATTATTCTCCAATTACAAATTCTCTCTCTCTCTCTCTCTCTCTCTCTCTCTCTCTCTCTCTCTCTCTCTCTCTCTCTTTCTCTCTCTCTCTCTCTCTCTCTCTCTCTCTCTCTCTCTCTCTCTCTCTCTCTCTCTCTCTCTCTCTCTCTCTCTCTTCCATCCCTCTTTCTCTCCCTCTCTTTTTTTTTTTGTTTTTTCTTTGTTTTTGTTTTTTACACAGGGTTTGACAAGGTTAGGTTAAGGATCCCTAGCTTTATTGACAAGCTATTTACAGGTTAAGGATTCCTAACTTTATTGGCAAGCTAAGAACTGTTACCTACATCAGCTCATTTGAAAGCATTTTTATTCTTATGAAACATACAAGTAGGGAACAGGGTGAAGTTGGAGCCATCTGTGGACCAGCATTTTCATCTTATCAACTGACTTTATCTCGTTAACATCATAATGCTGTACTAATGTGTTCCAGACTCGAGTCATCCTGGGAATAAATGATCTCAGATGAAGTCATGTTCTGGAGAAGTGTACAGCCAGAGTGAAGTTGCTGCTTTCTGCCCGTCTTGTGGTATAGAAGCTTGCTTCATGCTGTCCTCGAAGTGGATCCAAGTGTGGTACTTTGACAATATTGGCCTTGTACATAACAGTAAAGCCACCCACATCCCTTCTGTTTTGAAGGCTCTGCCGAAATAACAGATCTATTCAGGATTGGTCCAGGCGAGAGATGAAACGTCTTGCTCTGTTCTCTACTCTGTCAAGCAGTCGCAGATGAGAGGGGGGGGGGCAGGCGAACCAAGAAAGTGGAGCATACTAAAGGTGTGAGTGTACTTGTGCCTCGTACAAAATCTTGCAACCCCTACTCTCTCTCTCACTCTCTCTCTCTCTCTCTCTCTCTCTCTCTCTCTCTCACAAAAGCACTTAACATTACTGGTATCATTAATACTACCAAAAATTTTATCAGTCCCTGTATCACCAGCACCCCTAGCGGAATTACTCGTAACTTTACCACCACTATAACCTCTCCATTTCCTCCCCCTCTCGTCACACTTATCACTTCGGCTCACCACGAACAAACATTTCCTTCTTTATTAAATAAAAACGCAGTGTTGCCGCTGCTCTATTCTAATAATTACATGGTGGGAAGAAAATCTATGTATCCCTGTCATGCTCCATTAACACATTACGGAAGTCTGTAAAGCTTGAGGTGGGAGAATGCAGTAGGGCGATGAAGATACCGTCAAGCATTCCACTATGGGTTCAGTAGCTGAACTAGATTCATACTTGTATTTATTAATATAGCCTTAGCCCTCATCAAGTGTCACACAAACACACACACGGACGGACAGGAAGCGGTGAACTGCAGCTCAGTATCGTTGAGGTACATACCATTCAAGGTAATGCAGAAGATCAGGAGAGTGGAGAACTTGCGGTTTCATAAACAATAACTAGTATGGGGTTTAGAAATGGCAACGTTTGTCTTGCAAACATACTGGAGCTCCATGGCAAAGTAACAGAAGTGAAACAGGAGAGGAAGATGGGTGGCCTGCATAGTCTTAGACTGTAAGAAAGCATCTGACACAGTGCCTCACAAGAGACTGGGATAAAAACTTTACGTGCAGGCAAGAATAACAGGTAGATCAAAGAGAAAAGAGACGAAGAGTGATTGTCCAAGATGTAAGTAATAACCCAGCCCATGCCACAAGCCTCAGCTACCACTCCACCTTAGATCTTCCAACAAGATGTAAGTAATAACCCAGCCCATGCCACAAGCCTCAGCTACCACTCCACCTTAGATCTTCCAACAAGATGTAAGTAATAACCCAGCCCATGCCACAAGCCTCAGCTACCACTCCACCTTAGATCTTCCAAGAAGATGCCCTGAACAAGATATTAAAAAACATCATAACTCACTCACACAATGAGGCACCACCAGGATCCTTTAATATCAACGTCATCTTTCGCCGAAACAACCTTCCGGAAATAAATTTCCAGAAGACCTGCTCTCAGCTGACATACTCAGAGTCAAGTTTATACTATCAGCAATCCAAGATCCACTAACGACTGAGTTACCTAGCTTCTACCCAGGCTGGTTGCAGCCAACGGGAACTCAATTCAAACTAAGAACCACCTGACACCTGGAGCCAGAAGCAAGCAGCTAATGTAGGTTCCAGCCAAGAAACATCATCCAACAATCACAGACAGAAACCAGCACCTGGCCCCCCTTTAAAAAAAAAAATCTCTAATAATTTCATTATCTACTACGACAGCATCAAAATGGATCCTAACCAAGAATACGACCTACACTCTACAATGGACTCCTCAGAGGGAGGATCCAACACACACACACACGCCCCATCCTTCAAAGTCGACTACAACGGACTCATCCTGCAAGATGAATAAAATTACGTAGAGAACAAGAAGCACTTCATAACCACCTTTGGGGATCCCGGACGATTCCAGCAGCTGTGGCATGGATCCACCAATAACAAATTCTGTTGTCCCCTAAGGGACTCGCTCACCACAGAAACTCCCCATTCTAGTCGATTAAATATATGTACCTACTTCCAGCCATATAGCTAGACCACTTATCTCTTCTTCTTCTCCTACTCACACTCCCTCTTTCTGCATTTTCACGTTTATCCACTACTCCCTTTCTTCTCTGCCTCCCTCCATTTTCGTCATACTCTTATGATGACCAAGTAAAAAAACAAAATAAAAGCGGGATTCCACAGGATCGGCATTAGGACCGGTACTGTTTCTGATATACTGTATGTAAATGACAAAACAAATGGGACTGAGGCAGATGTATACCCTTTGCTGATGTAAAACTAACAAGGAGAATCAAAATCGACGTGGACAAGAAAAAATATATAACTGGATCTGGACACACTGAAATACTGGTCAAATAAGGGGTTACTTTAATTCAACACCAGCAAATGCATGCCTATGAAAATTTAGTTACAAGCAGACCGAAAACTACAGCCCCCGGGAAAAGCGGTCGCAGACCTCACACAAGGAGATACATAGGGGGTGAGCATATTATCAAACATATGCGAAGGCCCATATCACCCCACTCTGCATCATCCTATAAATACTCACGTAACTTCCACCCAGGTAGATATGTTTGTGACTTGTAAAAGCCCACTGTGTGGGCGAAACATTGTCAATAAAGGATCTCATTATACTGCATATGTGTTTATATTTCCAATTTCTGCAGTCAATGGTCAGTAGTCACATTTCAGAGCAGCCTTCAGGAATCTCAAGTCAGCCATGGCCCTTTATACAAATGTTAAGCCCATCTTGAAGTATACAACACCAGTATGATCCTACACCTGATACAGCATATTAAACAGAAGGCGCAGGTTACCACCTAGATTACTTGAAGTCGCTTCCGAAGGTCAACGCCCAGCGGTCCTGTCCCAGACCAGGCCTTTTGGTTAGCTGTCCTAATCAACCAACCTGTTAGTGCTCGCCGCCCGAAGTTCTGTTGAACCAGAGGTGTGCTACGAAGCTTGTTCCAGAGGTAAGTGGTATGAGCTAAGAGTGGCTAAAAGAATTTAATATGACTTCAAAGGACAGTAGAGCCATGAAAAAATACTCAAGAGGAATTCATAAGGTAAACAGGGATAAACGAAGGCGGGAAACCAGTACACGAGGGAACAGCTGGGAGTTAAATTTTCAGGTGAGTCAAAGGCATGTCAGTATTTCCTTCAGGTGAGTCAAAGGCATGTCAGTATTTCCTTGAGCCTCAGGGTGGTCAGGAAGTGAAATGACCTGTACTAAGGCAGACCAGCCTAGAAATAAATCACTCAAGTGGCAAGTTGAAAGACAGGTCCAGTTCTGAGACTAGACTACTGTAACCACATTTTACACAGTAGATGAGTAAATATGCATTGTAGCGATGGAGGTAAACGAAGATGGGTAGGGTGCTACAGGAGATGTGGGAGACTACAGGAGATGTGGGAGACTAGAGGACAGGAGGGAGGGTACGGAAGGGGTAGGAGGGTAGAGGAGTGACGGAAATTAGAAGAGGCGTGGGAGGCAAGAAAAAAAGATGGGAAAGGGAGGGGGTGGGAAGAGAGAGGAGGGGTAATCATGAACTGGCCCCGGGTGATCATGGGATGGTGTGGAGAGAGGTGAATGATGCAGCATGATCCTACTCATCCACCTTCACATACATACACACACACACAGAGCCAGTGGGGCAGGAGCTATGAATCGACCCCTGCAACCACACATATATAGACGAGTACATATAGGCGAGTACACACACACACACACCATCACTGACATGCTGCTGCCATTTCAAACACATTCTGAATAAAATACACATGCAAAAATGAGTGTGGATGTGAACACCTGATGCACGAATGAACATTCACCATCACTACACTATAACACTAAAATAAAACTCCCTCTCCAGCGTCATCTATGTGCAGAGTGTTGAGATATTTTCCACTTGGTTTTATTTTCCGTTTTGGTTTTAGTTTCCGGTGCATTTTATTTTCTACACGCACATATGTCTCCAAATTACTCCGAGGTACACCTAGAGTACTCTGAGGTACACCTAGAGTACTCTGAGATAAGAACATAAGAACGAAGGAACACTGCAGAAGGCCTACTGGCCCATGCGAGGCAGGTCCAAGTCTCCTACCGGCTTAAGCCAATGCACCCAACCTAGTCAGGTCAGGTCACATTGACTTAAGGGAGGAACACGGCAACCGACCTGGTAGCACAAGCTATCAGGTCTAACTCACACCCACCCACATCCACTCATGTATTTATCCAACCTATTTTTAAAGCTACACAACGTTCTGGCCTCTATAACGGTACTTGGGAGTTTGTTCCACTCATCCACAACTCTATTACCAAACCAGTACTTTCCTATATCCTTCCTGAATCTGAATTTTTCCAACTTAAAACCATTGCTGCGAGTCCTGTCTAGGCTAGATATTTTCAGCACACTATTTACATCCCCTTTATTTATTCCTGTCTTCCATTTATACACCTCAATCATATCCCCCCTAATTCTACGTCTTTCTAGAGAGTGCAGATTCAGGGCCCTTAGTCTATCCTCATAGGGAAGGTTTCTGATACATGGGATCAACTTTGTCATCCTCCTTTGTACATTTTCCAGAGAATTTATATCCATTCTGTAATAAGGTGACCAAAACTGTGCAGCATAATCTAAATGAGGCCTAACCAAGGATGTATAGAGTTGAAGAACAACCTGAGGACTCCTATTATTTATGCTTCTTGATATGAAGCCAAGGATTCTATTAGCTTTATTGCGAACACTTATGCACTGTTGTCTTGGTTTCAGATTACTGCTAACCAGAACTCCTAAATCTTTTTCGCAATCCGTAATATTAAGATCTACATTATTTAGTTTATATGTGGCATGGTTATTGTCCTGTCCAACATTTAGAACTTTGCATTTGTCTATATTAAACTGCATCTGCCACTTCTCCGACCACTGCATCAGTCTATTCAAATCTTCCTGGAGTGCTCGAATGTCCTCCTCAGAATGAATTCGACGGCCTATTTTGGTGTCATCGGCAAACTTGCCGATGTCGCTCTTTATGCCCTCATCTATGTCGTTTATGTAGATTGTGAACAGCAGGGGGCCCAACACTGACCCCTGTGGAACACCGCTCGTGACACTTCCCCACTCTGATTTCTCCCCATTTATGCAAACTCTCTGCTGCCTATTTGTCAACCATGCCTCTATCCAGGAAAAAATTTCTCCTCCTATTCCATGTGCTTTAATTTTCCTCAATAGTCTCTGATGTGGGACCCTGTCAAAAGCCTTACTGAAGTCCATATACACAATATCATATTCATTACCATGATCTACCTCCTCAAATACCTTAGTGAAAAAAGTTAATAAATTCGTAAGGCAGGAACGCCCCTTTGTAAAACCATGCTGAGATTCGTTGATTAATTTATGCTTTTCAAGGTGGCTACGAACTGCCTCGGCAATTATTGATTCCATAAATTTTCCCACTATGGAGGTTAGGCTTATTGGTCTATAGTTCGAAGCTAAGGACCTGTCACCTGTTTTGAAAATAGGTATCACATTTGCCATTTTCCACTTATCTGGCACCATGCCAGTTTGTAGTGATATGTTGAAAAGATTAGCCAAAGGTGTGCTAAGCTCCTCTTTACATTCCTTTAGAACCCTTGCATACAGTTCATCAGGGCCTGGGGATTTGTTAGGTTTTAATTTATCTATTTGCCTAAGGACCATGTCACTTGTGACCCTAATAGTACACAGTTTATTATCGTCCTGTTCTACATAATTTATCATTACTGGAATATCGCTGGTATCCTCCTGTGTAAAAACTGAGAGGAAGTATGTGTTAAAAATTCTACACATTTCCTTATCACTGTCAGTGAGCTGACCCGAGGAACTTTTGAGTGGGCCTATCTTGTCCCTGATCTTACTTCTGTATACCTGAAAGAATCCTTTTGGGTTAGTCTTCGATTCTCTTGCAACTTTAACCTCATAATCTCTTTTTGCTTTTCTAATTCCCTTTTTTATTTCTCTCTTTAACTGAATATATCGATTTCTCAATTGCCCCTCTCCTCTTTTGATTTGCCTATATATGCCTCTCTTTTGACCAATCAGATATTTTAATCTATTGTTCATCCATTTAGGATCATTTTTGTTTGATCTGATTTCCCTATTTGGAACATAATTTGACTGAGCAGCTAGAACTATGCCCTGGAAAGCATCATATCGGCAACCATCACCACCTACCTGACCCTTAGTCAGGTCATTCCAGTTCAGCCCACCTAAGTAATTTTTCAGTCCTATGAAATCAGCCAAGCGAAAGTCAGGGACGGAGACTTGATTGCCATTATTAGGGGAATTCCATGATATATTAAAACTGAGTGATTTGTGATCACTTTCCCCAAGCTCATCATTAACCTCAAGATTATTAATTAGTGTTTCCCTACTGGCAAGAACCAAGTCAAGGAGGTTATTTCCCCTAGTTGGCTCTGTCACAAACTGTTTTAAAAAACAATCCTGGATCGTATCAAGAAAGTCACCTGACTCTAAATTTCCTGTCAAATTGCTCCAGTCAATCTGTCTATAGTTGAAATCTCCCATTAGCACAACATTTTCGTATGTAGATGCCTTACGAATTTCGTCCCATAGAAGTTTACTGCACTCCCTATCAAGATTTGGGGCCCTGTAAATCACACCCAAAATTAGTTTTTCTCGGCCCTCGAGAAGCTGTAACCAAACAGATTCAGTGGCTGACGCTTCTAATTTAATATCTTGTCTAACACAACAATTTAAATTGTCTCTGACATACATCGCTACTCCACCACCTTTCCTGTTGACCCTGTCAGTGTGGAATAATTTATAGCCTTGTATGTGACATTCAGAGGGCATCTCTCTATCTTTCAGATTGAGCCAGGTCTCTGTTATAGCAATAATATCTATGTCTCCTGCACTTGCAATTAATCTTAGCTCATCTATCTTATTTCTTACACTCCTGCTATTAGTATAGTAAACCTTAAGGGAGCTAGTCCCTTGCTGCCCTCTGCTGTCCCCCTTTGTTTGCTGACCTGATCTATTGTCTTTATTTATAACTTCATGCTGAATGCCTTTTATACATTTACTGTTTCCAACCCAAGTGTTGCAACCTGCTTGTTTCCCACACACACCCATACCTCTATCTTCCATCAGTTTAAAATCATAGGCATTTCACCAATGGCCTTCTCAATCGAGTCTGCAAGTGCTACCACCCCAGCCCCAGAGAGATGTACCCCATCCCTTGCATACATATCATGTTTGCCATAAAAGTTGTTCCAGTTGTCAATGAATGGGATTGCAAGTTCCTTGCAGTATCTGTCTAGCCAGCAATTTACACCAATTGCCCTAGACAACCATTCATTTCCTACTCCCCTTCTAGGCAAGATGCTACATATGATTGGGATCCCTCCCTTAGACTTAATGAAATCTATAGCTGACCTGTACTTATCTAGCAGCTCTTCTCTCCTGCCCTTCCCAATATCATTTCCACCAGCACTGAGACAGATAATGGGCTTGCTCCCATTACCTGACATGATATTATCCAGCCTGTTGACAATGTCCCCAACACCAGCTCCAGGGAAGCACACTCTATCTCTCATCTTCTTATTCCTATTACAAAAAGCACGGTCAATGTATCTTACCTGAGAGTCACCAACCACAAGAATGCGCTTACCTCCATTAGCAGGGGCAGTAGTACCCTTACCTTCACTGGCCACTGAAGTACATTCATCCTGAAGAACAGAGAAGCGATTTCCTACCTTCAGATCTTCACTCTTAACTTTCCTTACTCTGATGCGCCTTCCATTACTGTGAACTACTCGCCACTTGTAGCAGGTGCTGGGCTGCACCTCACTGCTGGTAGCCGTTGCTGCCTCCCCAACTACAGCCTCCTCACAGCGAGAGACAGACTGCACCTCGCTGCTAGAAGCCTCATTCCCCACAACTCCAGCCACCTCACACTCTCTCCCAGACCCATTGAGGTGGACCTTCAGCCTCCTAATCTCCTCCTGGAGAAGCAAGACCTCCTCCTTCAACTCTCCAACCTCAATTTTTAAAACACTGCAGAAGCAAGCCATGCTTTGTAACCGTCCACACTAATCCCCAAGGCAGCTCAGGGTCTGTGACCTCGGTACTGCGGAGGTTACATGGTAACTCGGTACCGCGGAGGTTACATGGTAACTCGGTACTGCAGAGGTTACATGGTAACTCGGTACCGCGGAGGTTACATGGTAACTCGGTACCGCGGAGGTTACATGGTAACTCGGTACCGCGGAGGTTACATGGTAACTCGGTACCACGGAGGTTATATGGTAACTCGGTACCGTGGAGGTTACATGGTAACTCGGTACCGCGGAGGTTACATGGTAACTCGGTACCGCGGAGGTTACATGGTAACTCAGTACCACGGAGGTTACATGGTAACTCGGTACCGTGGAGGTTACATATTGTTCACCCTCCCTCCCTCCCTCCCTCCCATGACAAGTGTAGTGGTGGGAATAGTGTGGCAGTGGGATGAGTGTGGCAAAAGTGATATTGTGAAGGGGTAGTGAAAGTAGTGTGGTGGGGAGGGTAGTGTGGTGGGGAGGGCAGTGGGGAAAGTGTGGGAGGTGAGGGTAGTGGGGTTAGTGTGGTGGTGGTGAGGGTAGTGGGGTTAGTGTAATGGTGATGAGGGTAGTGGGGTTAGTGTAATGGTGGTTGTGAGGGTAGTGGGGTTAGTGTAATGGTGGTTGTGAGGGTAGTGGGGTTAGTGTAATGGTGGTGGTGAGGGTAGTGGGATTAGTTTAATGGTGGTGGTGAGGGTAGTGGGGTGAGTACGGTGGTGGTGTGGGTAGTGTGGTGGTGGTGGGTAGTGTGGTGGTGGTGGGTAATGTGGTGGTGCTGGTGTGGGTAGTATGGTGGTGGTGGTGTGGGTAGTGTGGTGGGAGGGTATGACCTCACAGTGATCCATCACCGTACACACACACACACGGCACTCTACACCTCACTCGCACCACTTCTGATAAAATTATACACTCTGCTATCTATCATCCGTCTTACTTATCCAAGATGAGGGTATCCACATACTAAAAAAAATAAAAACGGTAGGAGGGCGAATCAGACTGTGTCACCTACCTTACTGAGAAGGAAAACGAAAGGGAAGGTGAAGAGAGAAGGTGGGTAGGTACAGACATTTTTATAAGGTACTTTTAAAGAAAGTGGAAAAAAGTATTCTTGTTTATCAGGAAATAAAATGTCACTTACAAAGTAACTGCACAAATGACAGAATTAATATTATATTTTGTGTTTTTTAAAAAGCATTTCAGTGTCTATATTCTCTTTTGTCATTCCTTACACTGCAAAGATCGTCCCACTGAATTCTCTCAGCTCAAGCTAACACATTTCATCGCTAGATGTAAAAAACCCATTCTGTGTGATGACCTATCACAGGAAAACACAGCACGCTTTTCTTCGAAAGATGGCAATCAGCAGTATTCGAATCCACATTCGGACACTATCCACGTGTGGCTTAGCTACCTAAATGACATCTTAGACCGCTCAGCTACAGATGCCTCAAAATGCTAGGTAGCCTGGTTACCAGCCATGTTTCTTCCTACCTCTGGACACATCAATAACCCTCAAGCATGATCTGCTACTTTATTCTCTAGAGTATAACTGTTGAATCACTGGTGTGTCCTGCATTAGTAAGAAACATGGCTTGTAACTAGGCTACCTAGCATTCTGAGGCATCTGTAGCCGAGTGGTCTAAGGCGTCATGTAGGCCACACGTGAACAGCGTTCAAACATGGGTTCGAAAGTTATTCACATGTGGCTGACAGCAATCTTTCTTTGCATACATCTCCGCTCTTTCTCCAGGGTGCACTCAAAGACAGACAGACAGACAGACAGACAGACACACACACACACACACACACACAATGGGACCGGACATCTCTCCATGGGTCCTTAGAGAGGGAGCAGATATGTTGTGCATACCACTTACCACAATCTTCAACACATCCCTGGAAACTGGGCAACTACCTGAGGTATGGAAGACGGCAAATGTAGTTCCCATTTTCAAAAAAGGAGACAGAAAAGAGGCACTAAACTATAGACCTGTGTCATTGACGTGTATAGTATGCAAAATTATGGAGAAGATTATCAGGAGGAGAGTGGTGGAGCACCTGGAACGGAACAGGAGTAACCAGCACGGATTCACGGAAGGCAAATCCTGTGTCACAAACCTTCTGGAGTTTTATGATAAAATAACAGAAGTAAGACAAGAGAGAGAGGGGTGGGTTGATTGCATCTTCTTGGACTGCAAGAAGGCCTTTGACACAGTTCCTCACAAGAGATTAGTGCAGAAGCTAGAGCATCAGGCGCATATAACAGGAAGGGCACTGCAATGGATCAGAGAATACCTGACAGGGAGGCAACAACGAGTCATGGTACGTAATGATGTATCACAGTGGGCACCTGTGACGAGCGGGGTCCCACAGGGGTCGGTCCTAGGACCAGTGCTATTTTTGGTATATGTGAACGACATGACGGAAAGGTTAGACTCAGAAGTGTCCCTGTTTGCAGATGATGTGAAGTTAATGAGGAGAATTAAATCTGATGAGGACCAGGCAGGACTTCAAAGAGACCTGGACAGACTGGACACCTGGTCCAGCAAATGGCTTCTCGAATTTAATCCTGCCAAATGCAAAGTCATGAAGATAGGGGAAGGGCACAGAAGACCACAGACAGAGTATAGGCTAGGTGGCCAAAGACTGCAAACCTCACTCAAGGAGAAAGATCTTGGGGTGAGTATAACACCGAGCATGTCTCCGGAAGCACACATCAATCAGATAACTGCTGCAGCATATGGGCGCCTGGCAAACCTGAGAACAGCATTCCGACACCTTAGTAAGGAATCATTCAAGACACTGTACACCGTGTATGTCAGGCCCATACTGGAGTATGCAGCACCTGTTTGGAACCCGCACTTGATAAAGCACGTCAAGAAACTAGAGAAAGTACAAAGGTTTGCAACAAGGTTAGTTCCAGAGCTAAGGGGAATGTCCTATGAAGAAAGATTAAGGGAAATCGGCCTGACGACACTGGAGGACAGGAGGGTCAGGGGAGACATGATAACGACATATAAAATACTGCGTGGAATAGACAAGGTGGACAAGGACAGGATGTTCCAGGGAGGGGACACAGAAACAAGAGGCCACAATTGGAAGTTGAAGACACAAATGAGTCAGAGAGATAGTAGGAAGTATTTCTTCAGTCATAGAGTTGTAAGGCAGTGGAATAGCCTAGAAAATGACGTAGTGGAGGCAGGAACCATACACAGTTTTAAGACGAGGTTTGATAAAGCTCATGGAGCGGGGAGAGAGAGGGTCTAGTAGCAACCGGTGAAGAGGCGGGGCCAGGAGCTAGGACTCGACCCCTGCAACCACAAATAGGTGAGTACAAATAGGTGAGTACACACACACACACACACACACACACACACACACACACACACACACACACACACACACACACACACAAAGAGGCCACTTTATTAAGTACACCTTCTAGTACTGGGTAAGGCCTCCCTTTGCCCCCAAAACAGCCTGAATTCTTCATGGCATGGATTTAACAAGAAAAACATTCCTTGGAGAGTCAAGTCCCTGTTGTCATGATAGCATCACGCAGTTGCGAATCTCCCATTCCACCACATTCCTAAGGTTTACGCCAAATTCTGACTCTACTATCTGCATGTCGCAAAAGAAATCGTGATTAGTCAGTCCAGATGACATTTTCCAATCTCTTAACTATCGTTTTAGTGAGCCTGTGCCCCCTGTGGGACCCGGTCTGGTCTTCTGCTGCTGTAGCTCATTCACTTTAAATTCAAAGTTTATTCTCTATAAGGATTACAATGTTGAGTTTACAGAAAGGTTCGACATGTGCATTCAGAGATGCCCTTTTGCATACCACTGGTGTAATGTATGGTTATTTGAGTTACTGTCATCTGCCTGTCAGCTTAAACCAATTTACCATTCTCCTCTGACCTCTTTCTCGCTAACAAAACCACTTACTGGACGTTTTGTGTTATTCACACCATTCACAGCAAGCTCTAGAGACTGTGTGAAAATCTCAGTAGATCAGCAGATTCTGAGATGCTCAAACCACTCAGTCCGGCTCCAACAATCATTCCACGTTCTAAGTCACTTAAATCACGTTTCTTCCCCATTATGATTTTCTGTCTGAACAAGAACTCGTGACCATGCTTGCGTGCTTTTAGGCATTGAGGTGCTGCCACGTGATTGGCTGATTGGATATTTGCATTAACACTTATTAAGTTCTCGACTGCCAAACCTCGCATGTTTATATGTAGCAATTTCAGTGTGTAGGTTTGGAACCAAATCCTCCAGTACCTTACAGATGAAAATAATGACGTGTCTTTATCGCCTGCACTCTAGGGACTTGAATCACTCACAGTTATTTAGACGCTTAGCTGAGTTTATAGAAGCTTTGAAGGTTATCGTGGGGATACAAACTGGATAAGTATTAAGCCATAGTAGAAATAATAAAATAAGAGATAGTTGATTGATGTGCAGGGAAACAGTGAACATGCAGTGACTGGATAGTGGAAAAGGATAAACCACCACCAAATCCTCTCGCCACCCTCCCCCTCCGACACCCCAACCAGAAGGGATGGTCCTCACCCCCCCTATTGGCACCCATACCCAATTCTCCTGACCCCCGAACTACCTTTCATCACCGAAACCCAGCCACCACCACTACATATAACTGTCCAGGACAAGATAAACAGCAGTGATCATGACAGGAATCAGATGCTGTAGGATGTATGATATATGATGTTATACAACATAAAAGTTTTTAATGGGTAATAAGTCTCCATGCTAATTACATCCCACATACCCATGTATTGACCTATAACACCCACACCTGCGTGCAGAGCTGAAAGGTAAAGTGAAGATCAAGCTCTTGTGGTACCCAGTTGCAAATAGGATACAGGCAGGATGGCAGTACAGTATACCTGTGGGACATGTGGAAAGGCTCTTGGGAAACAATCTAGAATCACATGCAACCTTTGCTTTTCAAAACATCATGTTACCTGTGCAAGAATAAACACTGCAACCAAAAATGACATCTATCTAGATAGGTGTTTCTGGATCTGCAACA
Organism: Cherax quadricarinatus; assembly: GCF_038502225.1. Classification (NCBI taxonomy): domain Eukaryota; kingdom Metazoa; phylum Arthropoda; class Malacostraca; order Decapoda; family Parastacidae; genus Cherax; species Cherax quadricarinatus. The sequence goes on along the minus strand of NW_027200228.1, from coordinate 4,651 downwards.
GGGATGTGGAACTATGGATAGATATCAGGAAAGCACTCAGGAGGTTAATAAACAATAAACACGAGAAAAAGGAGGAACTATTGAATAGTCTACCTGGAATATATAGAGCATGGGAAGATAGGAGAGGAGTAAAGTCTAACACAGAGAATGCCCAGTCTACAACAACTGACCCAAAAATAAGCAGATACACACTAGAAAAAACACGGGAAACAAAAACAACAGCTAGTTCAGTGCCCAGCCTTAGGGCTGACCCAGACCCAGCCCCCAGCCATTGTGAAAATCTGGATTCAGTTAAAGACTCCTCCACAGCTACCAATGTCATATCCCCTAGTACAGATGTAGTAGAGGAGCCCTCCTCTGGAGTAGACTCTTCTGCAACCATCACAGTCATAGCCCCAGCCCCATCCCCCAGCCCCAGTGCTGACCCAGACCCAGCCCCCAGCCTTACTGCCAGCCCAGACTCTCCTAGGGACACTACCCAAACCACCACAAAAACAGTAAATATACAACCATCATTGCACAAGACCGTGGCCCACAGTACAGATGTTGGAGAGGAGTCTCCTTCCTCTACTGGGGAAAGTAGATGGAATCCAGGACGGGGTGGCCCTGGCTTGGATACTGAGGATTATAGTGCAGTCCCAGAACCTGCAGAAATTGACAACACACCTCCCAACAATTCTCAACCAAAGGTGAATTTGTGCAAATATTATGCTTGGGGCATCTGTAAGCATGGAATAACAGGGGAAAAAAATGGGACATGCAACTTTGACCATCCCAAAAAATGTAGCGACCTCCTGTCTAAAGGAGTGTGTCGCTCTTCTTCCTGTACTTTCTTTCACCCAAAAATGTGCCACTCCTCGGTCCTCCAGAAGCAGTGTTACAACATCGAGTGCCCTGCATACCATCTAAAAGGGACCAGGAGGCACAGACCCCACAGGACAAACAATAGTAGCTACGACTACCCAACTCCAGGTGATTTTTTAGTGGCAGGAAACGAAAAAAGAAAATGGAAGGAAATAACAAAAATAGTCCACCACCTTGGAGCCTTGTTGGACTGGAGGCGCAGCCAGTGGCCACCCATGGCCCTCCAGAATTACAACTACTGATGCCAATAACAAAATCCCCCCAACAAACACAGAATGCAACCTCGTTCATATTTGCTAATATACAGGGCCTTAAGCCATCCACCAACAACAAAATACCTTTTATCAGTGGACTTCTAGTGGAGTCTAATGCAATGTTTGCAGCCTTCACAGAGACTCACACAAAAGATCACTTTGACAGTGAAATATGGATAAGTGGTTACAACCTTTTTAGATGCGACAGAAAAAACAGGCAACAAGGGGGGGTTGGCCTGTATGTCAAAGAGTCCCTTATCTGCACGGAGTTGCTGAACACCACAAATGAGGTAGTTGAAGTTCTATCAATAAAGATCGAGAACCAAAACCTAGTCATTGTGGTTGTATACAAGCCACCAGATACAACCTCCCAACAGTTCAAGGAACAGCTACTGAAAATCGATTACTGTTTGGGAAACCTTCCAGCTCCATCCCCAAACATCTTACTGCTTGGTGATTTCAACCTAAGGAATACAAAATGAAAAAATGTAGCAAATAATGTTAAAGCTGAAACAATCCCCGGAGGTAGCGCAGATGAAAGGTCACACACACATGAGCTACTAAGTCTCTGCGAAAAACACACCTTAAGCCAGCAGATAGTGGAGCCAACAAGACTAGAAAACACACTTGACCTTATCTTCACAAATAATGAGGACCTGATAAGAGACATAAGAATATCAAAAACAACTAATTCCGATCACAATCTAATCGAAGTCCAGACGTACATGCATAGGGGTCCTGAACAGCAGAATGCATGTACCGGTGAAGGTGTCTTCACAAAATACAATTTCAACAACAAGAACATCAACTGGGACCAGGTAAACCATGTCCTAAACGAAACATGTTGGGAAGATGTCTTAAATGACATGGACCCAAACCAGTGCCTTGAAAGGATCAACTTCCTGGTAGCCGAAGCATGTTCTAGGCATATTCCCCTAAGAAAGAAGAAGAGCAGGAGTAAACTGGAGAGAAAAAGACGCTCCCTCTACAGAAGACGACGAAGAGTCACTGAGCTCCTCAGGAGTGCTAGAATATCTGATACACGAAAGGAGGCGCTGACCAGGGAAGTGGAAACTATCGAACTTAAGCTAAATGACTCTTACAGGAACCAGGAGAGGCAGGAGGAGCTTAAAGCTATTAGTGAAATTGAAAGAAATTCCAAATATTTCTTTTCATATGCCAAAAACAAGGCAAATACCACATCTAGTATCGGGCCCTTACTCAGACAGGATGGGACTTACACAGACGACAACAAGGAAATGAGTGAAATATTGAAATCCCAGTACGACTCTGTGTTTAGTGAACCACTAATCGGTCTGAGGATCGACGCCCCAAATGATTTCTTCATGAATGAGCCTCAAAACTCCATAAATGTATGCCAGATTTCCGACATTACCCTAACTCCGATAGATTTCGAAAAAGCCATTGACAACATGCCTATGCACTCAGCCCCGGGCCCAGACTCGTGGAACTCTGTTTTCATTAAGAACTGCAAGAAACCCCTCTCACGTGCCCTAAGTACACTATGGAGGAGGAGCTTGGACATGGGTGAAATTCCACAGTCACTTAAAACAACGGATATAGCCCCGCTCCATAAAGGTGGCAGCAAAGCATTAGCTAAGAACTATAGACCAATAGCTCTGACGTCCCACATCATAAAAATCTTTGAAAGAGTGCTAAGAAGCAGGATTGCAAATCACCTGGATTCCCAAAATCTGCACAATCCAGGGCAACATGGGTTCAGGGCAGGTCGCTCCTGCCTCTCACAACTACTGGATCACTATGACATGGCCTTGGATGCACTGGAAGAAAATCAGAATGCAGATGTAATATACACAGACTTTGCAAAAGCATTTGACAAATGCGATCATGGCGTAATAGCCCATAAAATACGTGCTAAAGGAATAACTGGGAAAGTGGGGAGATGGATCTTCAACTTCCTAACAAATCGAACACAAAGAGTAGTGGTCAACAGAGTTAAATCGGAGGCTGCCATAGTGAAGAGCTCTGTTCCACAAGGCACAGTACTCGCCCCCATCTTATTCCTTATCCTCATATCAGACATAAACAGAGATATACACCACAGCACCGTATCATCCTTTGCGGATGATACTAGGATCTGCATGAGGCTGTCATCTGCTGAGGACGCGGTTAACCTCCAAGAAGATATAAACAAAGTTTTCCAGTGGGCAACGGTAAACAATATGATGTTCAATGAGGACAAATTCCAACTACTCCGTTATGGAAAACTGGAGGAGATAATAACTAGAACAGAGTATACTACTGACTCCGGCCATACAATAGAGCGGAAAAATAATGTAAGGGACCTGGGAGTAGTAATGTCTGAGGATCTCACTTTCAAGGATCACAACAGTGCCACGATCGCACGTGCAAAGAAAATGATAGGATGGATAATGAGAACTTTCAAAACGAGAGATGCCAAGCCCATGATGATCCTTTTCAAATCACTTGTTCTCTCTAGGCTGGAATACTGCTGTACATTAACATCTCCATACAAAGCAGGTGAAATCGCAGATCTAGAGAGTGTACAGAGATCCTTTACTGCACGTATAAGTTCTGTCAAGCACCTTAACTACTGGGAACGCTTGAAAGCACTTGACTTGTACTCGTTGGAACGCAGGAGAGAGAGATATATCATAATCTACACTTGGAAAATCTTGGAAGGAATGGTCCCAAATCTGCACACAGAAATCACTCCCTACGAAAGTAAAAGACTGGGCAGGCGATGCAAAATGCCGCCAATAAAAAGTAGGGGCGCCATTGGTACACTAAGAGAAAACACCATAAGTGTCCGGGGCCCAAAACTGTTCAACAGCCTCCCATCAAGCATTAGGGGAATTGCCAATAAACCCCTGGCTGCCTTCAAGAGAGAGCTGGACAGATACCTAAAGTCAGTGCCGGATCAGCCGGGCTGTGGCTCGTACGTCGGACTGCGTGCGGCCAGCAGTAACAGCCTAGTTGATCAGGCCCTGATCCATCGGGAGGCCTGGTCGTGGACCGGGCCGCGGGGGCGTTGATCCCCGGAATAACCTCCAGGTAACCTCCAGGTTATCTGAACGTTTGCCAGCTCAGCAATCTCACCATGAAGTGAGCCGTTAGTACAGTTAGTACTAACAGTGTTCCAGTTTAGAGAGAACGAGTGACCTGAAGATTATCACTGACTTGGCATCTCTTGTTCTGAAGGTTCCAGTTATCAAACATACTATTTTTCTTGTAGTTGTGATAACGTTGTATTCCTTCAACGTGAGATCTGATTTTATCACTCATTATTATTCATTTAATCATATTTACCTAACTTCGAGTATTTCTCATTTGCATTCTTGCAAAGAGCAGAAGTAGAGAGGTAGTCTAAGCTAACTAGCCCTTCAGCCTTGATGGAAGATGGTCAGTCACTTTGCTAAGAGACTGACAGTCTTTCATCAAGGCAGAGGGATTGATTACCTCAAACTATAGTCCCCATTTAATCACCACACCACACAGGCTAATAGCAGGGGGTTTACAATCACCATTCC
>NW_027200227.1:0-22906 GCF_038502225.1 Cherax quadricarinatus | reverse complement strand
ACTTTATTCAAAAAGAACTAAGCAGGTTAAACCCAACTAAGAGCACAGGCCCTGATAACATCCCGTCTAAGTTCCTAAAAGATGGTGCTTCTGAACTGTCAATCCCTATTGATCACATAATAAATCTATCAGTCACCACTAATACCGTACCGGAGGGGTTCAAGGAGGCCAGAGTTACTCCTATCTTCAAGAAAAATAGTAGGTCTGATGTCAGCAACTATAGGCCTGTTAGTATACTCAGTATAATAACTAAAATTCTAGAGAGGGCGGTGTACTCTCAAGTAGTTAAGTACCTTAATGACAACAACATTCTCCATAGTTGTGATGAATGGTTTGAAAAACCGACAAGTTGAAGATTGAGACATTTATGCTGCATACGGAAATCTTTATTCAGGAAACGTTTCGCCACACAGTGGCTTCATCAGTCCAATACAAAGAGGAATGCGTAAGGAGAGGAGGAGAATGAGGTAATCAGTCCCTCAACCTGGAGTCGATGTGTTCAGTCCATCAATCTTGTAGAATGTACAGCATAGGGCCGTAGACGTGGCTTATGTACTGTAGTGAGGTGACTTGAAGCAGATGGAGGCGGGGTCATAGTGGTACCATCCACTAGTCGAAGTAGGTCTTCGTCCATAGGTTGAACAAGTGTTGAAGAATTCTTTGTAACAAGATCCCATGATGCTGCAGTGTCCGACAGTTGTGATGAATGGTTTGAAAAACCGACATGTTGAAGATTGAGACATTTATGCAGCATATGGAAATCTTTATTCGGGAAACGTTTCGCCACACAGTGGCTTCATCAGTCCAATACAGCATCAGTCCAATGCAGCATCATGGGATCTTGTTACAAAGAATTCTTCAACACTTGTTCAACCTTTGGACGAAGACCTACTTCAACATTCTCCATAGCTATCAATCGGGCTTTAGAAGATCCTACTCAACCAACACCTCCCTAATTAATCTGATGGATTACCTGAGAACTGAAATGTCAAAGGGGAACCTCATAGGTATGGTAACCTTAGACCTGCAAAAGGTCTTCGATACTCTCAACCACAATATATTATGTAAGAAACTTCAAGCTATCGGTATAGGTTCTGTAGACTGGTTTAAGTCCTACCTTAGCAACAGGAGACAAATAGTCAAAATCAACAAAATGGAATCAGAACCCCTTCCGATAACATGTGGAGTTCCCCAAGGTAGTATTCTGGGTCCCTTATTATTTATGTTATGTCAATGACATGCTTATCAGTGTCAAGTGCAAACGCCTACTGTATGCAGATGACAGTGCTCTGTTAGTGTCAGGTAAAGACCCACAAGATATAGCTAATGTTTTAACACTGGAACTGGAGTCCTGCAGCAAATGGTTAGTAGACAACAAACTATCATTACACCTCGGGAAAACTGAAGCCATTCTCTTTGGCACGAAACATAAACTGAGAAGGGTAAATAATTTTAATGTCCAGTGTAATGGGGAGCCCATCACTTTGGTTTCGTCAGTAAAATATCTGGGAATCCCCTTTGACCCATGCATGTCAGGAGAATTGATAGGGAACAGTGTAGTAAAGAAAGCGAATGCCAGACTGAAGTTCCTGTATAGACAAGCACAGTGTCTACCTACTGAGGCTCGCAGGACCCTATGTCTAGCCCTTATACAATGTCATATGGATTACACTTGCTCTTCATGGTACTCTGCCTTGACAAAAAACTGAAAGATAGACTGCAAATCACCCAGAACAAAATTGTAAGATTCATCTGGGGCTGGGACCAAGAGAACATGTAGGCCAGGATGAATTACAACAGTTGGATATGCTGAATGTTGAAGAAAGAGTAAAACTGAAGCTAAATCACGTTTATAAAATTGCTTACAAACAATGTCCAGAATATCTTGCTGTCAATTTTGTCAAGGTTGGGAAACAAAGCAATCACAGTACTAGGGGGAGAGAGCACAACTTTGTAGTACCCACAGTTAGTGGCCAGGCTTCAAACACCTTTTATTGTACAGCAATAAATGAATGGAACAGACTACCCGCACCTGTCAAAGCCAGTCATAGCATGAACCAGTTCAAGAAGAGTGCCAAAAGGTGTCTGATGAATGTAGCCACAGAAAGGGAGGGGAATGATTTTCTATTTTCTAGCTGACATACGTGTAAATTTTACCTTATTCCTAGTAATGACCCTCGTATTGTAGATAGTCTTTTTAGTATGATAATAAGATGTTATCTTCATTATAGAATAATAAGAAAATATTATAACCTTTATATTATAATAATAAGGTAAAAGGACCCCAATGGAAATAAGTCACTCTGTCTGACTTTTTTGGGTTATCCCAGGTTCTCTTACACATATGCTGCTATGTATGATAATTCTATGTAACTGTATTTGTGTATACCTGAATAAACTTACTTACTTACTTACTTACACGTTGAAGAAAGAGAGCAGTCCCCAGAAAGAGTGAGCTTTAATGGATCAGACCTCCAAGTTGAAGTGCCTAATTCCCTCTGAGTTGTTCACTGACAAAGTATCGGAAGCCATGTTGCTTTACTTTTTTAGCCCGTAAACGGTCCAAATGTATAAATACGTTTTTTCAACATATGAAAGTATGTAAAAAAAGTAGATCTTCTTTTTTTTTTACATCTGAAAATGTGTAAAAAACTTCGATTTTTTTTATATATTTGAAAATATGTAAAAAAAAACATAGATCTACTTTTGGAGTACTACGCATATGAACGTAGATCTGCTTATACCGTTTATGGGTTAAGGGTAAGGCTGGAATTATAGAGGACCAAATGGTGGACATGGTATCCTATCGGGATACAGGAAGCTACCTGACCTTACTGAGAAAAGGAGTGCTTCCTTTAAATGATGACACCTGCTAGGTTATGGTGGCACCATCACGAGAGTACCCCTTCATAAGGTGTGTGTGAGCGTAGATTCATATGAATTATTATTATAGTAAAAAAGAAGAGCTAAGCCACAAGGGCTATACAGCGCAGATTCATACGAAGGTGAGGCTGTTGTGGGGCTTTCTGATACTGATTTTCCCATTAAGTGTGTAGATCTATTGGTGGGTAATGATTTAGAAAGAGGAGGAATTTGCTGAGAACTTTATGTTATAGAGAAGTTCTCTGGAGAGAATTATGCCATTGAAGGGAGTAAAGAAGGTCCTCGTCTATTTCCTCTTACAGCTATAACAAGGGCTATGGCTAAAAATTTGGAATCGCTTCCTACCCCTGATGATGAGTCCTCAGATTGGGGTTTGGATGCTCTGTTCAGTACCGATGATCAACCCGAAGTAAAAAATCAACTTCCAAAGTTCTGAGTGGTAGATTTTACCCCTTTACTGAGTAACGACTTTAATCAGGACAGTTTAGTGAAAGAACAGCTAGAAGACCCGTCGTTGAAACAGGCAAGAGATCAAGCTCTTACTGAAACAGAAGCCACTGAGATGGAAGAATGTTTCTATTACGCTGACAGTATCCTGATGAAGAAATCCTTTTCTATTTCTTCAATTAGTCAATGTTCCAAGGTAAAACAGGTATTGGTTTTACCTGTCCGATTTCAGGAGTTAGCGTTGGAAGTGGCCCATTCTAGCCCTATGGGCGGACATTTGGGAATTAGAAAGACTAGAAAAATTAGCACGATATTTTTTCTGGCTTAAGATGGATACTGTGACTGAGTACTTGAGAAACTGTGCTATTTGCCAGATCATTGGAAAGCCTGCACAAAAACCGCCTCCTGTGCCCCTTTTACCTATTGCTGTAGAAGGTGAAGCCTTCTCTCGCCTTGTAGTAGACTGTGTGGGACCTCTCCCAAAAACTAGGCTCGGCAACCAATATCTTCTCACTATAATGGATACGATTACTCGGTATCCCGATGCTGTGCCCCTTCGCAAGATTAGTGCTAAGGCTATTGTGAGAGTACTATTTAGGTTCTTTACACAGTTCGGATTCCCTAAGGAAATTCAATCTGACCAAGGGACAAACTTCACGTCAAAGATTTTCCGTGAGGCTATGTCCAGGGTCGGAGTTAAACTCATTGTTTCAACAGCATATAGACCCCAAACCCAGGGTGTCATAGAGAGGTTTCACCAAACCCTTAAGATCATGATGAGGGCATACTGTGAACAGTTCTCAACAGACTGGGATGAAGACATTCCTTTCCTCCTCCTTGCCCTATGAGAGAGTGGACAGGAAAGCTTAGGATACAGTCCTTTTGAGCTTATTTATGGACATGCAGTCAGATGACTGTTAGTAATGCTAAAGGACATATGGTCTGGAAAAGCAGAATCTTCTTTATGTCTGTCTCCCACGGCAATGCAAGAACACTTGGCTTTTACTAGGCAATTGGCTGCTGACAACCTGAGACGAGCTGAAATCCAAATGAAACAACGTTATGACAAGACCGCTGTTGAGCGTTAATTAAATGTGGGAGACAAGGTGTTAGCTTTAAAGCTGTTGCCAGGCCATACCTTGCAACCTAATTATGAGGGTCCAGTGGAGGTAATAAAGAAGTTGAGTAAGGTAAATTATGTGGTAAAAACACCAGGAAGAAAAAAGTCTACTCATACTTACCATATAAATCAGCAAAAAAAAAAAAATCCTACGAAGGGTTTGTCCCTGTGGCTGTGGTGAGGAGACAAGAAGGTGACCCAAGTAAGGAAGATTGTTCCCGTGGAGTAGAGATAAGACTGAAGAACTCGGAAATAATGGAAACCTTAGATGATTATCTCGGTAACTTAGAAAAGGAAAGAGCAATGAAATAAGAGACTTGATTTACACCTATGGAAGTCTCTTTGGAGATATCCCCCGACAGTGCACCATGGGGATCCACAATGTGGAAGTGCAAGGAGCTGCTCTGGTTAAACAAGCTCTGTATAGAGTCAGCCCGGTAAAGAATAAAGCTCTGCAGGAGGAAATAAGTTTCCATTGAATCATGGTTTGATTGAACATAGCAAGAGCCCTTGGGCTTCACTGTGTGTCCTTGCACCGACTATCGGAGAGTAAATTCCCTAACGGTGCCTGATGGATTACCCTTTCCTAGGGTTGATGACCTAATAGACATCGTCTCCAGTGCAAAGTATGTCAGTCGTTTGAACCTCCTGCATGGTTATTATCAGGTGCAGTTATTGCCCCAAGCTCAGGAGATTTCTTCTTTCACTGTGCCTGGAGGCCTCTTTAACTACAGGGTGATGTCCTTCAGGCTCTGCAACGCCGCCATGACCTTCCAGAGGCTTATGAATCGGCTGACGTATAACTTGGAAGGAATGGAAGCCTACCTAGATGATCTGGTAGTATTCAGCGATGACTAGCCTCAACACCTGATTCGGCTGGAAGCACTCTTGAAAAGGCTGGATGAACACCATTTCACAGTCAACCTTGCCAAGTGTGAGTTTGGTTAGGCCCGGATAAAATATCTGGGATTTAATATAGGACAAGGCACGGTTGCCCCCTTCAATGCAAAGATTCTTGCTATTATGGATTTTCCTGCTCAGCAAGACAAGAAAGGTGTACAGAGGTTCCTAGGGATGGCCGGTTACTACCGCCAGTTTTGCCCTAGTTTATCGCAAGTGGCGGCACTCCTGTTTGAACTTACAAGTTCTAAAGTTCCTTTTAAATGGACAGCTACAGCGCTGTTATTCTACAACCTTCCTCCTCTTCCGATCTTTTACACCCAGCCTTTTATTTTTCTGCAAAATTGAAACCCCATCAATTAAATTATGCAACTGTTGAAAAGGAGGCACTAGCACTGGTCTTAGCCTTGGAACACTTCGAGGTCTATCTCGGAACTACCCCTCATAAAATTAGAGTAAAAACAGATCATAATCCCTTAACCTTTTAAAACACCATGAAGGCTAAGAATGCTAGAATACAAAGATGGTCCCTTAGGATACCTTTTTCTATAAGTATTAACCATATTAGAGGAGCTGATAACGTGATTGCTGACACTCTGTCCTGTCCTTAAGACATGTTATTAAATTTAAATTTACAAAAGAGGGGATTTATGGTACATTTTTATAGAGATGTATTTGTTTTAGGCATTGTTTCTTAATGCTGTTTGTTTACTTACAGTTATCTGATTCTTGTAACCACTGAGGAGACCTGTCATGTAAGCCACTTTATGGTATCCAGAACTTATTCCTGCGGTGGCTGTCTCCTGTTGTCTTACCCTGACTTCTCCTGCTACCAAGGGTCACTTGAGGCCTCTTTATGGGAAACGCCTCTTCTATCAGAAGCTCTACACATGTGGTTTGGTGACCGAAGACTTTCAATTTTCTTATTTGAAGCATCATCATTTGTCATCAGGGTCTTTGTCAGAGAAATGACATGTATTCTTGTTTATATTCTATTTTTGAAGTCCTCTTTAACCTCCTCCTCCTCCTCCTCCTTCTACTCCTCCTTCTCCTCCTCCTTCTCCTCCTTCTCCTCCTCCTCCTCCTCCTTCTTCTCCTCCTCCTCCTCCTCCTCCTCCTTCTCCTTCTACTTCTACTTCTCCTTCTCCTTCTCCTTCTCCTTCTCCTCCTCCTTCTCCTCCTTCTCCTTCTCCTCCTTCTCCTCCTCCTTGTCTTGTGTGCGAGTGTGTGGCTTATAATTGTTTTGAGTCAGAAGTCAGCAGCTGTCAAAGTGACATATTGTCTCATTAGTCACTACCCCTACCTCCTGTCAAAACAATGGGGTCGGACGCTGCTTCCCCTCCTCCATTCTATCTAATTATCTTTCTCCCTCATTCTATATCTTTCAATCTGTCTCTCTTTCTATCTGTCTGCCTATCTCTGTCTCACAGGTACACATAAATACAAGTATACATAGTGTAAATTACCTAGGATAACCCAAGAAATCCAGACAAAGTGCTATACTCTGCTTGAAGTGGCGACGTTTAGTGGTCGATGAGGGGGGGGGGGGTTATGACCAAGGTCATGAGATTAATTTATATATGCATTGTCCACTTAATATTATACTCGGGGTTTCTTTAATATTAGCTAAATTAAAGATTCCACTAGTTTAAAATATTATCTGGTTTAGGAATATAGTACCTTGGAATAATGTGTATATGTATATATATCTTGAGTAATGTGCTAGGTTGATACACCTGGCTAAGGTTTATAACAAGATATGCCCATTGGTGGATAATTCACACCGCTCTACCCTCTCCCCCTTTGACGAGTTCACGTCATGAAGGGATTTTTGTGCAAAGCCAGTTCACACTCACTGCTGACTGGGTGAACGGCATCTTGGCAGACCTACTAGTACTCCGGTACTGTTCTCTCCTGGTGTCTTGGAGAATCTATTTGAGAAACTCCTGAACTTGCTTGAGTTGAAAATTCTGTGCAGGAGGCAGCAGAAAGTCATATCCAGGTCTCTTCCATATACGATGTTTCTACCAGTGTCGTGTGTAGAAGTCCCAGTGATATTGACCTTTCTCAGTGAAGGAGTTCCTTTTTGATGCAGGTATATACTCTTTCAAGTCATGTTACTATTGAGGAATCAGTCTTGCTCCTCCTGAATATTTTCAAGTGTAGCTAGCGTCCGTATTGACATTGAAGGTGCTAATTTATGGTTAAGACCCGCAATATTATATACCTACAATTTAGTACTGTATTTTTAAGTGATTGAAAGAATCTCATTAAGTAATATTTAATAGATATTTATGAATATCCAAGAGAAGTATTTAAAATTTTTAATAAAAAGCCTGCAAAATGCTGAGTAACTCTTATTTGTGCCCTATATTTCCAAGATTTGAAGTCCCTTTTTATTCTTGGGAGTGATTTTGTTACGGTAGGCACTAAACCTGGCAACCCCTAAGATTCAAACCGTAACACTAGTAGTTTTTTTTTTTTTTTCAATTTTCTTTATGGCTTTTAGTTTTTCCTGAGATTTCTTCAGCTTAAGTTCAACATTTACTATTTCACTGACCAGTGCCTCCCTTTGTATTTCAGATATATTCTTCCCTCTCAGCAGCTCTGTGATTCTTGCCTTCATCTGTAAAGGGAGCGTCTCTCTCTAGTTTACATCTACTCTTTCTTTTTCTTAATGGTATGCGCCTTAAGGAGACCTCGAGAACCACAGTTAATTTTTTCTAGGCAAAGGTTCAGATCTGTATTGTTTAGGGTATCTTCCCAGCTTGTTTCATTTAGGACATAGGTGACTTGTTCCCATTGTATGTTTTTGTTACTGAAATTGAATTTTGTGAAGACACCCTCATGACTGATCACATATATAGTGTACATACTTGTAAATATCTGGCAAATTATATCTTTTGAAAGAAATGTGAGTTATATACTATTCCTAAGTTTACACAAATAACACGCACATAAAAGAAAGAAGTTCACGACGACGTTTCGGTCCGACTTGGACCATTGACTAAGTCACACTAACCAGAAGTGGAGTAGGACGGCTATATATAGACAGGAAGAGGTGGTGGTAGTAGTAGTAGTAGTAGTAGTACAAGAATGGTATATAATACCGACAAGATGACATTAAGACACATGCGCAACACCCGGGCATCCCTATCGTAGACGTTTCGCCATCCAGCCAGCCACTGGATGGCGAAACATCCACAACAAAGACAACCAGACGCTGCACATGTGTCTTAATTTCATCAGTAGTTGTAGTAGTAGTAGTAGTAGTAGTAGAAGAGGTAGTAGTAGTGGTAGTGGTAGAAGTGGGAAATAAGGAGGACGAGCCAGTCAAATACAAAGGAAGGGGAGCACTGCAAGAGAGCTAGGTGCCCACTGAGGGAGAGCAAGCGCACAGAGGTGCGTGAAAGGAGAAGTGGTGAAATAAATGAAGAAGGAACAGAAACACGAGACAGAAGAGAGAAAGACAACCCAGAGGAGAAAAGGAAAGAGGAAAGGGTAAGAGGGAGAATAAAAGAAAAAAAGAAAAAATGAGGAGTCAGGTTAAGTCACGGGTGTTCTGCAGTTTGGAGCATTTTACAATGTAGTGGGAGAGGAAGGAATCTACAGAGACGAAGCCAGGGCTAAGGTTCATACAAGGAAAGTTGTGTATTAGAGAGGATTGAACTAGACGGCGACTGTTCGAGTTGGAAGTAGGGAAGGCAGTTTTAGCAGAAGACAAGTCAATAGGATGGCTATGATCTCTGACGTGACAGAAAAGAGCATTGTTAGTGTCGGCAAACCTAACACTATTTTTGTGCTCCCTAAGTCTGTCAGAAAGAGATCGACCAGTTTCTCCGAAGTATTGAAGAGGACAGGAGGAGCAAGAAATAGAGTAGACAACAGGAACATCTGTAGAGGGAGGAGAGGTATGAACGAGATTAGTGCGAAGAGTGTTAGTTCCTGGTGTTCCTCGTGTCTACTCTATTTCTTGCTCCTCCTGTCCTCTTCAATACTTCGGAGAAACTGGTCGATCTGTTTCTGACAGACTTAGGGAGCACAAAAATAGTGTTAGACTTGCCGACACTAACAATGCTCTTGTCGGCATTATACACCATTCTTGTACTACTACTACCACCACCTCTTCCTGCCTATATATAGCTGTCGTACTCCACTTCTGGTTAGTGTGACTTTGTCAATGGTCCAAGTCGGACCGAAATGTAGTCGTAAGCTTCTTTCTTTTATGTGTGGGTTATTTGTGTATCGTTCCAGTCACGGTATTGTGCCTTTTTTGTTATTTATTCCTAAGTTTGTTTGGTCCGCTTTAAACCCATTACGACCAGGTCACAGTCCATACTATACCTGTGTTCTTAATAGTTATACTGAACTTTATAAAATATTTTCAGAAGACAAACATAAGTGTGTGCTTCCTAGCATAAACATTGCCTTGTGTATATAATTAACCTTAATGGTTACAAATTTCACAGCAATCCCAACAGAACAACTGTGCACCAAGACATGCTGGATGCCTTGTCTGATAAATATAGAAGCAGATTTGTTATGCCTGATTGGTTTTTAAAACTTATTCCATGACTTTGTGATTAAACAAGGAGGAAACTTTTAAATAATAAAGAAAGTTGTAAGTAGGCAACAATTAGCATCGTTTGATCCATGTATGTTAAAATGTTATATATCTTCAGTGTTAGAAAGCAGAGGAATAAAAGACATTTTCCTTTGTACAAATAATGATATTTCTGTTAAAATAATCATATTGAAAAACTGTTCAACAACATCGATTTCTGTAAAAAGAGGATTTTCAAAATTGAAAAGCATGCTTTTGAGATCATGTGATTTCAGTAGATCTTATTTTGTTTTATAATCTTTTGGAGGGTTATTAAAACTAGATTTCAAATAGTTTTTGCATTTGCCTTTTATATAACAGTTATTAAAAGTGCATAAAACAGTGACAAATTTTTTTTTTTTGGTTGCCCAACGTAAAAGTAACTGTCTTACATTACTGCTGCTATGCTAGGTGGTTGGTTACTGAAAGTTGTAAAGAAATTCTGAGGATAGTGAAGCTTAGGTTAGGATGAGGAGGAGAGAGGGAGATTGTTTTCTAGTAAAAGTAGGTCTTAGATAGGGATGTCTGATGTCACCATGGTTGTTTAACATATTTATTGATGAGGTTGTAAGAGAAGTAAATGCAAGGGTGTAGGGGAGAGGTGTGGAATTGGAAGATAATCTAACACTAAGTGGAAGTTTTCACAGTTGTTTTTTGCTGATGGGGGAGATTTTGAAGAGAATTTGCAAAATTTGGTGAAAGAATTTGGAAGGGAAATTAAAATCAGACATTAGAAAGAACAAGGTGATGAGGGAAACAAATTTAGCTGATGAATGATTGGATATCAGATTGGAGGGAGTAGAGGGAGTGAATGTGTTCAGATACTTGGGAGTGGACGTGTCAGCAGATTTATCTATGAAAGACGAGGAGAACCATAGAAGTGATCAAAAAAAAAAAGGTCGGTGGAGACAAAGAACGTAATCCATGAAGGCAAAAAGAAAAGTGAATGAGGATATAGTGGTACCAATATTTTTATATGGGTGTGAAACATGGGTTGTGAAGGATACGTCAAGGAGACTGGAGGCAGTGGTGATGCCGTGTCTGAGAACATTATGCCTGGAATTCGTAGCTTGGAGATTAGAAGGAGCAGAGTTACTAAAAGTATTATCCAGATGGCTGAGGAGGGGTTGTTGATGAGGTACAGACGTTTAGAGAGAATGGAACCAAATAGAATTACTTGGAGGGTATATAAATCTAGAGTGGAGGGAAGGTGGGGTAGGGCTCATTCTAGGAAAGGTAGAAGAGAGGAACTTAAATATCCAGTTATCATGTGTGAGTGTGTTCGATAATAGTGAGTGGAGACAAGTGCTTTTTATGACATGAGGCGCTGCTGGAGAGTGAGCAAGGTAACATTATGAAAGGATTCAGAGAAACTGGTTAGCCAGACTTGGGTCCTGGAGATGGGAAGTACTGCGTATATGACTCACGATATCAAAATGACATGATTGCAAACAAACCATACCATAGGTGGGGTTTAAATCCACAGTCAGTCTCAAAACTCCAGATTGTCGCGTTAGCCACTGGGCCAGCTAGCTTCAATAAGATACATCCAACTAGGAATAGTTCTACACCATAAGAAGGTTAGCATAGGCACCACTGTGACCACAAATGCAAGTTTTTACAGACGAATCTCCCACTAGCATGGCCATGATGAACTCTAGCTCAAGTCCCCTCAAAGCTGTCATTACGATTTCGTGAGTCATGTTGACGGCTTTGAGGGGACTTGAGCTAGAGTTCATCACAGCCATGCTAGTGAAAGGTTCGTCTGTAAAAACTTGCATTTGTGGTCACAGTGGTGCCTATGCTAACCTTCCTATGGTATAGAAATACACCTAGTTGGATGAATCTTATGAAGCTAGCTAGCCCAGTGGCTAACGTGACGGTCTGGAGTTTTGAGACTCTATGACTGTGGGTTCAAACCCCAACTGTGGTATGGTTTGTTTACAGTGTATATACCCAGGAGGTGTGGAGATATATTGCAGTCTTTTAACTGTAGTGTAGGCACACCTCTGGCAAGACAGTGATGGAGTGAATGACGATGAAAGTGTTTCTTGTTTTTAGGGTCACCCTGCCTAGGTGGACATGGCCGATGTGTTAATAAAAAAATTTTTCTCCCTTCCTCATCACCTCATTATCTAGATATTTACTTGATATGGATCTTATGACAGTTTCCAAACTAGAAACTATCCTATTATTCAGGTTTGAAATGGTCAAAAGACCTGAAGGCTACTAGTAAGGATTTGATATAACAATACATTAATGATATAATCATTTGTGTAGCTCATGGTGTCATCACATGTTATGGACTGTACAGAATTTCATGAAACACTAAAGCTGTGAGGAGTGTTCAACACAGAGAAGGGTTGAGGTCAGATGTACCTTCCTGGTTTCTGCACAATCAGACTGTTGGTGACTGCAGGCCTTACTTTTTAAAGCACAAGGTGAAGCCATCGCCAATGTTGAGGAAGGAGATGTTGATGCGGTTGTCATCTCTGAGTTTCACATTGAGATTCCTGATTGCCAGAGTGTCATGCGTCTGGTCCTCAGGATCAAGCACTTTACCAGACCTCAGTGTGTTGTCGAAGGATACGATACCTCCCGAGCGCACCAGCACGAGGCACTGCTCAAAATAGCGGTCGTAGTTGACTTTGTCAGCATCGATGAAGACGTAGTCAAAGGTGCCAGCCTGACCCTCATCTATGAATCTCTGGAGTGTGTCAGCAGCAGCAGCGATGTGTAGCTGGATCTTGTGACTCACTCCAGCTTCTTCCCAGTACTTTCTTGCTGTGTTAAAAAAAATAAAGTTTAATGCTCAGAGTGTGATATTGGGAGTGCATATATTATTATTTTATTATATTACTGATATTATTATTATTGTAGGTAGAATGTTGGTAGACAGCAACCACCCAGGGAGGTACTACCGCCTTGCCAAGTGAGTGAAAAATGAAAGTCTGTAATTGGTTTACATAATGGTAGGATTGCTGGTGTCTTTTAGTCTCATAAACATGCAAGATTTCAGGTACGTCTTGCTACTTCTTCTTACACTTAGGTCACACTACACATACATGTACAAGCATATACACACACACCCCTATGGGTTTTCTTCTATTTTCTTTCTAGTTCTTGTTCCTGTTTATTTCCTCTTATCTCCATGGGGAAGTGGAACAGAATTCTTCCTCCGTAAGCGATGCGTGTTGTAAGAGGCGACTAAAATGCCGGGAGCAAGGGGCTAGTAACCCCTTCTCCTGTATATATTACTAAATGTAAAAGGAGAAACTTTCATTTTTCCTTTTGGGCCACCCCGCCACCCCGCCTCGGTGGGATACGGCTGGTGTGTTGAAAGAAAGATTATTATTATTGTTATTATTCTTACTACTATTATTCAGATACTCTCATTATACACAATTTTCTCTAGAATACATACAAATATATATAAAACATCAAATTAGTTAGCCCAGTTTTACTACAAACTCCACATACAATTTTATATATATTTTTTTGTTTTATGAGTTTATTACAACTTATTTTTTTAAATATCTATGTATAAATATCAATATCTGATATCTAACATGGTTGAATGTTGATACACAATAAACAATCTTCTGAAACTACTCCACACAACAATAAATCCTGCCGAGTTTGCTAGGATAAATTCATATCCTTTAGACAACTTTATACCTAACTAATGTTTTCCAACATTTACATAACTTATGAAAGTCTCATATGTACATAAGACTTATTTCTATAAAGCTTGAGGATAACATTGATTACAATAATAATAAGAATTCAAACAAATTAATTAGAAGAAAAAGACATCATAAGAATTAACCCAGAAGTTTAATAAGTCAATATCAAAGTTATTATTCAAAGTCAGGGTTTTGTGTCTTTATGCACTACACATATAATGTAATTCAAATGTTAGACACAAAACATGCATGCAAGTGTCTACTCTACTGGAACAGTGTCTACTTTACTGGTACAGTGTCTACTCTACTGGTACAGTGTTGACTCTACTGGTACAGTGCTGACTCTACTGGAACAGTGTCTACTCTACTGGAACAGTGTCTACTCTACTGGAACAGTGTCTACTCTACTGGAACAGTGTCTACTCTACTGGAACAGTGTCTACTCTACTGGAACAGTGTCTACTCTACTGGAACAGTGTCTACTCTACTGGTACAGTGTCTACTCTACTGGTACAGTGTTGACTCTACTGGTACAGTGTCTACTCTACTGGTACAGTGTCTACTCTCATGTGGGTTTCGAACACGTGGATAGGGTAAAGAATACTCACGTAGGCTGGTAGTACGTATAATACGGAAATATGGAAGCGCCAAACAGCCCTGACCTGCCTCCTTGCTCTCACTCGTAAGACTGACTAACCCCAGTACCCATATGTGAGGGGGTGTTTGAAATACTGCTATGGTCAGCAGCAATGTGAATACAGACAGTGATTCACGCAGAGACGGTTGGTAGTGAGTCATCTACTGGTACACTGGTTACTGGTAACTGGTTACTAGGAACTGGTACTACTACTGAGAGCTCGGCGACGCTAACGTATGTCGTCCCGACATACAACTAATACAAACTAGAGATGGCAGGTATACGGCTTGGGCTGATTCTATACAATGTCAAAGTACACAACAATTGAACATTATAACATACATAAGTAGAACATTGGAATGGAAGCTTACGTAACTGAAACTGTAATGCAATACAAGGTATAATATAGCACAACTCATCGAATGAAACTCAACGTTGAGATTACACAATAGAAGTGATAAAAAAAAATTTGATCGATCGATCTGTATTCATGTGATCTACGGATTCTGAGGAAGGAATATATACAAAGAAAGAAGTGTTTAACAGAAAGGCAGATTCGGTGCACTCAAATCTAGACTGTTAACTCTCAGAATTCGGAGAGAACGTGAACACAAAAAAAAAAAATTCTTGAATACTGATAAGTTGATACTGTAATTATTCATCTATACAGGTTATTTACATTTAACCCCAACTCTGCTAGGGTGAGATTGACATATGCAGAATGGGTGTCATCTCTGGGAGGATCAAACTCTGTTGCACTGGCTAACTCATGCTGTATTTGAGGCAAATCTGAATTGGTAGTTACAAATGATACTTGAGGATTTCTCAATACCTGTCGTGTACGTAGGGAATAACGACATTCAGGTTGATCGTCTGACTGAGTATCAGAGGAAGAGAGTACAGGATCAGGAGGATTGTCAGAGTCTGTCACATTAGTCTGGGTTGGAACATCATTATCATCACATACTAACTTCATATGATCTAAATGCGATTCTTTATACTGACCAGTACTAATTTCTCTAACCTTATACTTATTACCAGTGATATGTTCAACTACTCGATAAGGACCAACAAACTTTTGATCAAGCTTTGGCATTGCAGACGTTTTGTTAAAGTTAGTCAGCATAACTCTCGAACCTACTTTGATTTTGGATGGCTTTGCTCGAGTGTTTGCGACTCTTGTAAATTCTGCTGTTGATTTATGAAGTGTTTCACGGATTCTTCTAAAAACACTTTGAGCTAAGCTGGTACGAGTTGCTATGAAATCATCAGGGTTGTAATTTGGTTTCGGATTAGAATATAACAACTCATAAGGCAAACGTTTATCTACACCATACAATGCATAATGTGGAGTGTCACCTATAGAAACATTGTAAGCAGAATTTATAGCACACTGCACATCAGGTATAACTTCATCCCAAGTTTCACTGTTGGGATTGATAGTGGCTCTCAAGACATCAAGTACTTTCTTATTGGTTCGTTCCGCTAACCCATTGCTGGCAGGATGATGAGGAACAATGGTGGATTTAGAGATCTTGTACAAGGTACACAAATTTTCAAGAATCTCATTACAGAATTCACCTCCATTATCTGTTACTAGGGACTTAGGGGTGGTATGCCTGCAGATAATGCGTTCTTTAAACGCTTTAGCTACTGTCTCGGCAGTCTTATCTGCAATAGGAACTAACTCACAATATCTGGTGAAATGGTCTACCATAACACACAGATGTTTGTTGCCTTGGAGGGAACATTGGAAATTAGTTAACAAATCTAGCGCAACTCTTTCCCACGGTTCGCTAGTAGTTGGATACACTTGGATTGGATTAGGACCATTAGCATTACCTTTATGTTGCATGCAGACACTACATTTCTTAACATACTCAGAAATATCAGTTGCCATACGAGGCCAAAAGTATTTCAATCTGGCTTGTTTTACTGAACGATCCATACCAGGGTGTGCAACACCTGGTACATCGTGAACTAGCTGTAAGGCTACATTCACTAGTGACTGTGGAATTACTAACTGGTATACTCTTCTGCTAGGAGTACCCAACTCGGCTGTTCGATACAGTAATTCTTGGTTCATGACAAAGTCACTGATGGGTGCTGGTGGCTTCACAGTCAGAATAAGATCTTCCTGGAGCAGGAATCGAATCACACCAGACCACATGGGATCTGTTCGTTGAGCATTCTTTACATCTTCAGCACTAAATGGAGGGTCTGCAGTTACTATACTAACATGTCGCGATAAGGCATCTGCGACTACATTTGACTTGCCAGGTAAGTGTTCAAAGGTGGGATTGAACTCTTGGATAGTCAAGGTCCATCTGGCTAACCTTCCAGTAGGTTGTTTGTTCTGGAATAAAGGTATCAGTGGAGCATGGTCTGTCAAGACATGAACAGAGTACTGATAAATAATGTCTCGGAAGTGCTTTAAAGACCATACTATTGCTAAAGCTTCTTGCTCAGTTACTGTATAATTACGTTCAGCCTTCGTAAGGACTCGGCTAGCAAATGCAACTGCGTTGTACTTGCCATCGGTCTTCTGAGCTAGTACGGCACCTATGCCAATTGAACTAGCATCAGTTGTCAGATAGAAGGGCTTAGAAAAATCTGGAAATTTCAAAATTGGAGCAGATGTTAGCTTTTCTTTTAGAGTTTGGAATGCTCTTTCTTGACGGAAGGTCCAAACAAAAGGAGCATCTTTCTTAAGCAACTCAGTTAGAGGAGCAGCTATGGAAGAAAAATTGGCAATGAAAGATCTATAAAAACCTGCTAAGCCCACAAAGGATCTTACGGCATCAGCAGTTTTGGGAGTTGGAAAATTTAGTACTGCAGTTACTTTACTTTGGTCAGTCGTAACCCCTCTAGGAGTGACTACGTGACCAAGAAACTTAATTTCTGATCTGAAAAATTGACATTTAGACAGTTTGATCTTTAAATTGGCTTCTTCAAGCTTACCAAGTACTACATCAAGTCTTTTCAAGTGTGTATCCACGTCTTTAGACATGACGATTACGTCATCTAAGTACACCATAAGTGCATTACCTATGAGACCTCTAAAGATATTAGTCATGAGCCTTGAGAACGTGATAGGGGAAGATCGTAATCCAAACGCCATACGGAGGAAGTGATAATGACCTGTAGGAGTGGAGAATGCAGTTAGCTCTTGGCTGTCCTCGTGAAGAGGGACTTGCCAAAACCCTTGTAACAAATCCAGGGTTGAAAAGACTTTGTTATCTCCGATGTTACGTAAAAGATCACCCAGTACAGGAAGTGGGAAGCGATCTGGAATAGTTTTCGCATTTAACTTCCTAAAGTCAATCACTGGGCGCCAAGTACCATCCTTCTTAGGTACTAGGATCAAGGGTGCATTCCAAGGTGAATTGCTAGGTGCAATAACTCCATCATCAAGCATTTGATTGATCAATTCTTCTGCGACAGCAACTTGTGAATGAGGCATTCT
Source organism: Cherax quadricarinatus (assembly GCF_038502225.1). Lineage (NCBI taxonomy): Eukaryota > Metazoa > Arthropoda > Malacostraca > Decapoda > Parastacidae > Cherax > Cherax quadricarinatus. The sequence continues at coordinate 5,164 of NW_027200227.1, read as the reverse complement.
GTACGCAGGTATGTAGATAGGTCTAGTACCAGGTTCAAGTGGAATACGATGGGACAATAAGTTCGTTATACCCATCTTCTCACCTGGTAAGGCAATGGCTTTACGACGTTTGTTCAACAGAGTCAACAAACGCTTGACTTCATCTGGGAAGTCAGTGGGAGCTAAGTCTTTCTCCTCAACTGGTGGAACAGATTGATCCAGTGAAGTGGATGAGGTCTCCCCGGCAGAAATAGCACCGACCCACTGGTCAGGTGACAACTCATCCTCTACCTGAACAGGGTAAGGATAGTGAACAAGGTCAACAAGATTGGTATTTGCTCTGAGACGAACACTGTGACCAGAAGTGTTAGCTAGGAAGAAATGGATCTTACTATCTCTTACAACATGTAAGGATGGTTCAACAAATAGACCTTTTACTTTGCAGGAATCACTGTCAACTAGGACGTTATCACCATCTGGAACACTAGGAACAACAACAGACACTCTAGTGAGAGCACTAGCCGCAACAGAGACGTCTTTCTGCAGACGGCATGTGACATCAACAAGAGATGGCATTACTAGTTTCAAGTAATCGTTTTCTGACAAGGCATCCCCTGTGGAGAAACTACTACTCGAACTAGCAGTCATTGCAGGGATAGGTTGTGCACTCAAGGCAGTCTGAGTGTCCTCGGACACTTGAGGCAACGGACACTATCCTGCAAGTCTGAAGGTATAGGTGGAACACAGACGGGAGTGACAGAATTACCAGTGCCTGACCTCTTGGGTACGCTACTGGAGAATGCATTGGCTTGTAAGGACTTAATCCGTACATCATACTCTGCAGCAGTATGGCAGATTTCTGATCCAAGCTGGTAACCCCAGAATGGAACGATCAAGTCGTCAATTTGGGCATGCCATCGATAAGGGTCGAGCACAATGCGTAAGTCTCGCATGGAAGCAAATCCCAGTAGAAGGTCACCAGGGAAAGTAATCTGGTCGACAACAAGGAAGGAAGCAGTGAAGTCTCTACCTTGGATAGAAAAGGTTAGGGAAGTCCGACCTCGGACACGCAGGTGAGAACCAGCTACTCCACTAAGGGAGGACACATGAGTCGGTTCTACGAGAAGGACATGTCGTAACTGCTTATCCTTAAACAAACTAGACCTAATAATATTGACTTGCGCACCAGAGTCCATGAACAAATGAACGGGCGCATTATGAACAGATGCTTGCACTATAGGGCCTATGGTTGCATTGGAAGTTATGTGCAAACAAAAAGGTGGATTGTCATCAGAAAAGACTTGTTCCACTTCATCCCCAAAATCATCTATGTCAGAGACATGTGAAGCAACATCATCAGCAGGATTGTCATTCTCGAGACTGCTTAAGGCTTCAAAGGAATTGTGAACGGGGATGGTGTACTCATTATCACCTACTGTCACCATGGGACGGTTTGACTGGGGCGCTCGAATTCCCCCGAATTGGAAGAATGAGCCTGGTTCTGGTTAGTTTAAGAACCACGACCACGTCTGTTTCCTCTACGGGTTCTGCGGTTGGAACGGCCACGGAAAGACCTAGAGTACTGAAGGTTGTAGAGAGCATTGCACTCAGATGTGTCATGTCCATGTATTCTATGATAAGTACAGTAGGGAAGATCTGACTGGTACTCATCATCAGTACGACGCCTCTTAGGGTAACTATCAGGACAATTAATTGCAATATGGCCACGGAAACCACAGTTGTAACAAGTCCGCTGACTATGGTTACTGAATGTACTATGAATACTACGAGGTTTATAATGACTCTGTACACTGGTCCTTGGTGATCTCTGAGATGGTTGACGACCACGATTTGTCTCTGTGGCGCAAACAAGAGGTGGTGCAGACTGAGGCATAGGTGTGAAATTACTTTTGATACATGGGAAAGTACCCTGGGGGCACAAGGAACGTACATGATTTAGGGCTGTAAGTGGTTCCATCGTCACAGTTGGAGGATTAGCCTCATAAGCACACACGGAAGCAGGCGGCATTAGTTCTTTGATTGCTCCAAAAGCTGCTATTTTAGCAAACGATGCTGTGGATGGTTTATCCTCGTCAGGGACAAAAGCTGAGGACTGGACAGCATTGATAAATGATGATAAAAGTTTGTCTAATCTAACAGCAAATGCACTCAACCATTCATTAGTCATGGGTGTAGCATTCACTAGTTCCCTAAGAACGACATATGGATCAGCTGTTTTTACTGGTACAAGGAAAGAACGAATCAGTTCCTCATATTGTGACCACTTAGTAAGATTCCTGAAGTCTCGCATATCAAGGAGATCAACAACGTGAACAGCAGCAGGGGATCGATGAAGAGCTTCTTTAGCAAGTCTGATAAGACTTTCCTCTGAAGGAGGACCTTCAACTAGAGCATTAGCACGAGAACGAATGGCAGTAAACCATGCTTCAAGACTATGTACATGGCCATTGAATAAAGGTAACGCATCAAGGGAATCACGAGTATAACTATAGTATCTCAGTGTCTGGGTCGGTCTGTCAGTCGCTAAGGAACTGTGAGGACTGATGACAGGAGCAGCAGTAGCCTGAGAGGTCTGAGTGTCGACATTCACTAAAGTATCACTTGACGGTATGTGAGACATAATGGCAAAGAAGTTGCACGAGAACAAATAAGGCAAAAATAATGAACAATAAAAATGATACAAAATGCTAAAATTGAAATAAAAGAGATGCAACTAATTCTGCAGAAGTAATAAAAAAATGTCTAAGATACACTGCAAGAGGAAGGACAACTCAATGTAAAGGACTATTGGCCAAGAAAAAAAAAATTACATTGAAATATACAAGTAAAAATATTACTGGAGACTGAATTAAATGCAAAATGAGCTGTCTTTACTCTTGCTAATAAAGGAATTAATTAATAAAATTTTAAATCAATGTAAAAAGTATAAAATAAAATTACTAAATTGTATGCAACGAGAGATAACTGGGAAATTTAAATATTTTCTAAGAATGCATAAACAAAATTAAAATATAATGCAAAGACATCAAAAATTAATAAAATGAAAAACAAGATGCAATAATGAACTGAGAATAATAATAAACATGCATACAAGAAAATAATTCACTGCAGAACAAGTGCAACAAAATAATTCACTGCAGAACAAGTTCAACAAAATAATTACTGCAGTAATAAAGTCTCACTGGGAAAACTCAGGTTAAATAATAAAATAAAAATATGAAGAAAAACTGATTGAACACTTTAACTCTTAATTGTAAATTAGACAAAACAATTTACTCAAACAGAGTAAAGAAAACACTTTACGTTAAAAAGAAATTGAAATTACACTAAGAGTGAATTTGTTCAAAGAAATATGAAAAATATGAATAAAAATGAAACAAAGGAACAAAACTGGAAGTTTAACACTTACAAGTGGTGAGGTTAAGTGTAACACTTACAACTTTTTTCATTCCAAGTGGCAGGGCACACAACACATAATCACGTATTCATTATTTTAGTATATTCTTACAACAAAATCTTGCTGTGACTGATACGACAAAAATTTGCTGGCAAAAATAATGGTACACAAGTCTGCGAAAAAATTAGAGGAATGAGACACTGCTGGCATACGAAAAAAGACACACATAGAAATAAATGGATAATTTGGTATACTGGGGTGAATATCACTGCATGAAATACAATGACAATTACTGGAGAATACAACGCTGAAAGAATACAATAAAAAAAAATGAATCACTTCAGAGTGACTGACTGGTACACTACACAATAATACTTACTACAGACAGAGAGTAGCATAAAATAAAACACAGATAAAAAAAAATATGAGATGAGCGATAACACTGAAAAATATTGCAAAAATAACGAGTCAAAGAAACACTGAGTCTACACTGAAAACACAAGGCTTAGAGTACACAAGAAATTCACTATAAATGTCTCACACACGCAAATGTCTCTAAATGCAAGAAAAATGTCTCTAAACAGAAAATTATCACAGAAGTCTGGAGGAGTTGACGGGATGACTGGTAACGAGGGTATGTTGTCGAAGGTTGTCCTGTGCGGTGATGACTGACGCCTCCTACACTCACTGTTGTCGGAAGAAATGCGCTTTCTCGGTTAACTCACATAACTGGCTTTATCGTTGGCGCTCAGTTACAATTTCTTGACCAATTATGTGAGCCAAAACAGTATTAGGACCCGGTACAAGGGTGCAAACAGCCACAGGTAGATGAGGTGGGTGGCTGGTGGTGGTGGTGCTGGTGGTGATGTGAGTAGAGTGGTGGTGGTGGTGGTGGGGGCAACAGAACGGCTCTCGCTGGCGCACTGGCGCGCACTCCACTCACCCACGAAGGTGGCTTGATAAGCCACTCTATGCCACAGGGATGGTGAAGACCACTCTTAGCATCCAACTGGGAGCACAAAGCGATTTATGAGACAATACTTCACAGGAACTTGCATGGCTTACTTCTCTCTCTCAGCTGGGTTAGAAGCTGGGTTGGCTGACTGGCTTAACCCACGAGAATGGCTGACTGGAAGACAGGTAACGATGCACACAGCATGAAGGAGCAGGTGGATGACAGGAGACAGGCTGGATGACAGGCTGACTGGCGTTCACTTCCACAGTCTGGCTTACTGACTGGCTTAATTGCAAAATCCGGGTCAACCCCTCGGAGATTGAAGCAATTAGCACACGAACTAAGCCAGGAAGCTTGAAAAACAGCTGCAACAGGCTTGCAGGCTGGAGTACAGGGTGGAGGTGGTGAGTGAGGGTAAGCGGCTAGCTACGGTTCACCTTTTGACCCGCCGGCTACTCACAAACAGTCTTCTAACGTCTTGAAATACCCTTAAAAAGCTTAAATCCACGCTCCCACACCGTTGCCACCATTTATCATGTGGGGTTCGAACACGTGGATAGGGTAAAGAAATACTCACGTAGGCTGGAAGTACGTATATTACGGATAATGTGGGAAGCGCCAAACAGCCGTGACCTGCCTCCTTGCTCTCTCTCGTAAGACTAACTAACCCCAGTACCCATATGTGAGGGGGGTGTTTGAATACTGCTGTGGTCAGCACAATATGAATAGAGACAGTGATTCACGCAGAGACGGTTGGTAGTGAGTCATCTACTGGTACACTGGTTACTGGTAACTGGTTACTACTACTGAGA
>NW_027200226.1:0-22913 GCF_038502225.1 Cherax quadricarinatus | reverse complement strand
GCTTGGTTACAAGTACTGACTGATGTTGTAGTGGCCAGGCTTAAGCTTGGTTACAAGTACTGACTGATGTTGTAGTGGCCAGGCTTAAGCTTGGTTACAAGTACTGACTGATGTTGTAGTGGCCAGGCTTAAGCTTGGTTACAAGTACTGACTGATGTTGTAGTGGCCAGGCTTAAGCTTGGTTACAAGTACTGACTGATGTTGTAGTGGCCAGGCTTAAGCTTGGTTACAAGTACTGACTGATGTTGTAGTGGCCAGGCTTAAGCTTGGTTACAAGTACTGACTGATGTTGTAGTGGCCAGGCTTAAGCTTGGTTACAAGTACTGACTGATGTTGAAGTGGCCAGGCTTAGGCTTGGTTACAAGTACTGACTGATGTTGCAGTGGCCTGGCTTAGGCTTGGTTACAAGTATTGACTGATGTTGTAGTGGCCAGGCTTAGGCTTGGTTACAAGTACTGACTGATGTCGTAGTGGCCAGGCTTAAGCTTGGTTACAAGTACTGACTGATGTTGTAGTGGCCAGGCTTAGGCTTGGTTACAAGTACTGACTGATGTTGTAGTGGCCAGGCTTAAGCTTGGTTACAAGTACTGACTGATGTTGTAGTGGCCAGGCTTAAGCTTGGTTACAAGTACTGACTGATGTTGTAGTGGCCAGGCTTAAGCTTGGTTACAAGTACTGACTGATGTTGTAGTGGCCAGGCTTAAGCTTGGTTACAAGTACTGACTGATGTTGTAGTGGCCAGGCTTAAGCTTGGTTACAAGTACTGACTGATGTTGTAGTGGCCAGGCTTAAGCTTGGTTACAAGTACTGACTGATGTTGTAGTGGCCAGGCTTAAGCTTGGTTACAAGTACTGACTGATGTTGTAGTGGCCAGGCTTAAGCTTGGTTACAAGTACTGACTGATGTTGTAGTGGCCAGGCTTAGGCTTGGTTACAAGTACTGACTGATGTTGTAGTGGCCAGGCTTAGGCTTGGTTACAAGTACTGACTGATGTTGTAGTGGCCAGGCTTAGGCTTGGTTACAAGTACTGACTGATGTTGTAGTGGCCAGGCTTAAGCTTGGTTACAAGTACTGACTGATGTTGTAGTGGCCAGGCTTAAGCTTGGTTACAAGTACTGACTGATGTTGTAGTGGCCAGGCTTAAGCTTGGTTACAAGTACTGACTGATGTTGTAGTGGCCAGGCTTAGGCTTGGTTACAAGTACTGACTGATGTTGTAGTGGCCAGGCTTAGGCTTGGTTACAAGTACTGACTGATGTTGTAGTGGCCAGGCTTAGGCTTGGTTACAAGTACTGACTGATGTTGTAGTGGCCAGGCTTAGGCTTGGTTACAAGTACTGACTGATGTTGTAGTGGCCAGGCTTAGGCTTGGTTACAAGTACTGACTGATGTTGTAGTGGCCAGGCTTAAGCTTGGTTACAAGTACTGACTGATGTTGTAGTGGCCAGGCTTAGGCTTGGTTACAAGTACTGACTGATGTTGTAGTGGCCAGGCTTAGGCTTGGTTACAAGTACTGACTGATGTTGTAGTGGCCAGGCTTAAGCTTGGTTACAAGTACTGACTGATGTTGTAGTGGCCAGGCTTAAGCTTGGTTACAAGTACTGACTGATGTTGTAGTGGCCAGGCTTAAGCTTGGTTACAAGTACTGACTGATGTTGTAGTGGCCAGGCTTAAGCTTGGTTACAAGTACTGACTGATGTTGTAGTGGCCAGGCTTAAGCTTGGTTACAAGTACTGACTGATGTTGTAGTGGCCAGGCTTAAGCTTGGTTACAAGTACTGACTGATGTTGTAGTGGCCAGGCTTAGGCTTGGTTACAAGTACTGACTGATGTTGTAGTGGCCAGGCTTAAGCTTGGTTACAAGTACTGACTGATGTTGTAGTGGCCAGGCTTAAGCTTGGTTACAAGTACTGACTGATGTTGTAGTGGCCAGGCTTAGGCTTGGTTACAAGTACTGACTGATGTTGTAGTGGCCAGGCTTACAAGCTTGGTTACAAGTACTGACTGATGTTGTAGTGGCCAGGCTTAAGCTTGGTTACAAGTACTGACTGATGTTGTAGTGGCCAGGCTTAGGCTTGGTTACAAGTACTGACTGATGTTGTAGTGGCCAGGCTTAAGCTTGGTTACAAGTACTGACTGATGTTGTAGTGGCCAGGCTTAAGCTTGGTTACAAGTACTGACTGATGTTGTAGTGGCCAGGCTTAAGCTTGGTTACAAGTACTGACTGATGTTGTAGTGGCCAGGCTTAAGCTTGGTTACAAGTACTGACTGATGTTGTAGTGGCCAGGCTTAAGCTTGGTTACAAGTACTGACTGATGTTGTAGTGGCCAGGCTTAGGCTTGGTTACAAGTACTGACTGATGTTGTAGTGGCCAGGCTTAAGCTTGGTTACAAGTACTGACTGATGTTGTAGTGGCCAGGCTTAAGCTTGGTTACAAGTACTGACTGATGTTGTAGTGGCCAGGCTTAAGCTTGGTTACAAGTACTGACTGATGTTGTAGTGGCCAGGCTTAGGCTTGGTTACAAGTACTGACTGATGTTGTAGTGGCCAGGCTTAGGCTTGGTTACAAGTACTGACTGATGTTGTAGTGGCCAGGCTTAGGCTTGGTTACAAGTACTGACTGATGTTGTAGTGGCCAGGCTTAGGCTTGGTTACAAGTACTGACTGATGTTGTAGTGGCCAGGCTTAAGCTTGGTTACAAGTACTGACTGATGTTGTAGTGGCCAGGCTTAGGCTTGGTTACAAGTACTGACTGATGTTGTAGTGGCCAGGCTTAGGCTTGGTTACAAGTACTGACTGATGTTGTAGTGGCCAGGCTTAAGCTTGGTTACAAGTACTGACTGATGTTGTAGTGGCCAGGCTTAAGCTTGGTTACAAGTACTGACTGATGTTGTAGTGGCCAGGCTTAAGCTTGGTTACAAGTACTGACTGATGTTGTAGTGGCCAGGCTTAAGCTTGGTTACAAGTACTGACTGATGTTGTAGTGGCCAGGCTTAAGCTTGGTTACAAGTACTGACTGATGTTGTAGTGGCCAGGCTTAAGCTTGGTTACAAGTACTGACTGATGTTGTAGTGGCCAGGCTTAAGCTTGGTTACAAGTACTGACTGATGTTGTAGTGGCCAGGCTTAAGTTTGGTTACAAGTACTGACTGATGTTGTAGTGGCCAGGTAACAAGTACTGACTGATGTTGTAGTGACCAGTCTTAAGTTTGGTTACAATTACTGACTGATGTTGCAGTGGCCAGGCTTAAGCTTGGTTACAAGTACTGACTGATGTTGTAGTGGCCAGGCTTAAGTTTGGTTACAAGTACTGACTGATGTTGTGGCCAGGCTTAAGCTTGGTTACAAGTACTGACTGGTTGTAGTGGCCAGGCTTAAGCTTGGTTACAAGTACTGACTGATGTTGTAGTGGCAAGGCTTAAGCTTGGTTACAAGTACTGACTGATGTTGTAGTGGCCAGGCTTAAGCTTGGTTACAAGTACTGACTGATGTTGTAGTGGCCAGGCTTAAGCTTGGTTACAAGTACTGACTGATGTTGTAGTGGCCAGGCTTAAGCTTGGTTACAAGTACTGACTGATGTTGTAGTGGCCAGGCTTAGGCTTGGTTACAAGTACTGACTGATGTTGTAGTGGCCAGGCTTAAGCTTGGTTACAAGTACTGACTGATGTTGTAGTGGCCAGGCTTAAGCTTGGTTACAAGTACTGACTGATGTTGTAGTGGCCAGGCTTAAGCTTGGTTACAAGTACTGACTGATGTTGTAGTGGCCAGGCTTAAGCTTGGTTACAAGTACTGACTGATGTTGTAGTGGCCAGGCTTAAGCTTGGTTACAAGTACTGACTGATGTTGTAGTGGCCAGGCTTAAGCTTGGTTACAAGTACTGACTGATGTTGTAGTGGCCAGGCTTAAGCTTGGTTACAAGTACTGACTGATGTTGTAGTGGCCAGGCTTAAGCTTGGTTACAAGTACTGACTGATGTTGTAGTGGCCAGGCTTAAGCTTGGTTACAAGTACTGACTGATGTTGTAGTGGCCAGGCTTAAGCTTGGTTACAAGTACTGACTGATGTTGTAGTGGCCAGTCGTAAGCTTGGTTGCAAGTACTGACTGATGTTGTTGTGGCCAGTCATAAGCTTGGTTGCAATTACTGACTGATGTTGTAGTGGCAAGGTTACAAGTACTGACTGATGTTGTAGTGGCCAGGCTTAAGCTTGGTTACAAGTACTGACTGATGTTGTAGTGGCCAGGCTTAAGCTTGGTTACAAGTACTGACTGATGTTGTAGTGGCCAGGCTTAAGCTTGGTTACAAGTACTGACTGATGTTGTAGTGGCCAGGCTTAAGCTTGGTTACAAGTACTGACTGATGTTGTAGTGGCCAGGCTTAAGCTTGGTTACAAGTACTGACTGATGTTGTAGTGGCCAGGCTTAAGCTTGGTTACAAGTACTGACTGATGTTGTAGTGGCCAGGCTTAAGCTTGGTTACAAGTACTGACTGATGTTGTAGTGGCCAGGCTTAAGCTTGGTTACAAGTACTGACTGATGTTGTAGTGGCCAGGCTTAAGCTTGGTTACAAGTACTGACTGATGTTGTAGTGGCCAGGCTTAAGCTTGGTTACAAGTACTGACTGATGTTGTAGTGGCCAGGCTTAAGCTTGGTTACAAGTACTGACTGATGTTGTAGTGGCCAGGCTTAAGCTTGGTTACAAGTACTGACTGATGTTGTAGTGGCCAGGCTTAGGCTTGGTTACAAGTACTGACTGATGTTGTAGTGGCCAGGCTTAAGCTTGGTTACAAGTACTGACTGATGTTGTAGTGGCCAGGCTTAAGCTTGGTTACAAGTACTGACTGATGTTGTAGTGGCCAGGCTTAAGCTTGGTTACAAGTAGATAAGATAAGATAAGATTTCGTTCGGATTTTTAACCCCGGAGGGTTAGCCACCCAGGATAACCCAAGAAAGTCAGTGCGTCATCGAGGACTGTCTAACTTATTTCCATTGGGGTCCTTAATCTTGTCCCCCAGGATGCGACCCACACCAGTCGACTAACACCCAGGTACCTATTTGCTGCTAGGTGAACAGGACAACAGGTGTAAGGAAACGTGTAGAAATGTTTCCACCCACCGGGAATCGAACCCGGGCACTCCGTGTGTGAAGCGGGAGCTTTAGCCACCAGGCCACCGGGCCACCACCAGGCCACCGGGCCACCACCATTCCACCGGGCCACCACCAGGCCACCGGGCCACCACCATTCCACCGGGCCACCACCAGGCCACCGGGCCACCACCAGCGGTGAGTCATATGAGCAAGACCAGCGTCAGGAGACACTTATCCTGTGTAAGAGTGACAAACTAATTCTAATTAGTTAGAAGTATATTTACATAGCATAAGCCTGTAATTAGTACATAACAAACTAGGCTACCTAAGACGCTAGGTCAGGTTCGTCAGGAACCACGACTGATGGGCGAAACATTGTAATAATGAGCATTCTATTGAGCAAAACATTGAACTGAATAACTCTTTGAACTGGTTCAGTGTGTCCTTGAACTGGTCCAGTGTGTCCTTGAACTGGTTCAGTGCGTCCTTGAACTGATCCAGTGTGTCCTTGAACTGGTTCAGTGTGTCCTTGAACTGGTTCAGTGTGTCCTTGAACTGGTTCAGTGTGTCCTTGAACTGATCCAGTGTGTCCTTGAACTGGTTCAGTGTGTCCTTGAACTGGTCCAGTGTGTCACGTGAGGTCACAGACCCTGAGCTGCTTTGGGGATTAGTGTGGACGGTTACAAAGCATGGCTTGCTTCTGCAGTGTTTTAAAAATTGAGGTTGGAGAGTTGAAGGAGGAGGTCTTGCTTCTCCAGGAGGAGATTAGGAGGCTGAAGGTCCACCTCAATGGGTCTGGGAGAGAGTGTGAGGTGGCTGGAGTTGTGGGGAATGAGGCTTCAAGTGAGGTGCAGTCTGTCTCTCGCTGTGAGGAGGCTGTAGTGGGGGAGGTAGCAACGGCTACCAGCAGTGAGGTGCAGTCCAGCACCTGCTACAAGTGGCGAGTGGTTCACAGTAATGGAAGGCGCATCAGAGTAAGGAAAGTTAAGAGTGAAGATCTGAAGGTAGGAAATCGCTTCTCTGTTCTTCAGGATGAATGTACTTCAGTGGCCAGTGAAGGTAAGGGTACTACTGCCCCTGCTAATGGAGGTAAGCGCATTCTTGTGGTTGGTGACTCTCAGGTAAGATATATGGACCGTGCTTTTTGTAATAGGAATAAGAAGATGAGAGATAGAGTGTGCTTCCCTGGAGCTGGTGTTGGGGACATTGTCAACAGGCTGGATAATATCATGTCAGGTAATGGGAACAAGCCCATTATCTGTCTCAGTGCTGGTGGAAATGATATTGGGAAGGGTAGGAGAGAAGAGCTGCTAGATAAATACAGGTCAGCTATAGATTTCATTAAGTCTAAGGGAGGGATCCCAATCATATGTAGCATCTTGCCTAGAAGGGGAGTAGGAAATGAATGGTTGTCTAGGGCAATTGGTGTAAATTGCTGGCTAGACAGATACTGCAAGGAACTTGCAATCCCATTCATTGACAACTGGAACAACTTTTATGGCAAACATGATATGTATGCAAGGGATGGGGTACATCTCTCTGGGGCTGGGGTGGTAGCACTTGCAGACTCGATTGAGAAGGCCATTGGTGAAATGCCTATGATTTTAAACTGATGGAAGATAGAGGTATGGGTGTGTGTGGGAAACAAGCAGGTTGCAACACTTGGGTTGGAAACAGTAAATGTATAAAAGGCATTCAGCATGAAGTTATAAATAAAGACAATAGATCAGGTCAGCAGACAAAGGGGGACAGCAGAGGGCAGCAAGGGACTAGCTCCCTTAAGGTTTACTATACTAATAGCAGGAGTGTAAGAAATAAGATAGATGAGCTAAGATTAATTGCAAGTGCAGGAAACATAGATATTATTGCTATAACAGAGACCTGGCTCAATCTGAAAGATAGAGAGATGCCCTCTGAATGTCACATACAAGGCTATAAATTATTCCACACTGACAGGGTCAACAGGAAAGGTGGTGGAGTAGCGATGTATGTCAGAGACAATTTAAATTGTTGTGTTAGACAAGATATTAAATTAGAAGCGTCAGCCACTGAATCTGTTTGGTTACAGCTTCTCGAGGGCCGAGAAAAACTAATTTTGGGTGTGATTTACAGGGCCCCAAATCTTGATAGGGAGTGCAGTAAACTTCTATGGGACGAAATTCGGAAGGCATCTACATACGAAAATGTTGTGCTAATGGGAGATTTCAACTATAGACAGATTGACTGGAGCAATTTGACAGGAAATTTAGAGTCAGGTGACTTTCTTGATACGATCCAGGATTGTTTTTTAAAACAGTTTGTGACAGAGCCAACTAGGGGAAATAACCTCCTTGACTTGGTTCTTGCCAGTAGGGAAACACTAATTAATAATCTTGAGGTTAATGATGAACTTGGGGAAAGTGATCACAAATCACTCAGTTTTAATATATCATGGAATTCCCCTAATAATGGCAATCAAGTCTCCGTCCCTGACTTTCGCTTGGCTGATTTCATAGGACTGAAAAATTACTTAGGTGGGCTGAACTGGAATGACCTGACTAAGGGTCAGGTAGGTGGTGATGGTTGCCGATATGATGCTTTCCAGGGCATAGTTCTAGCTGCTCAGTCAAATTATGTTCCAAATAGGGAAATCAGATCAAACAAAAATGATCCTAAATGGATGAACAATAGATTAAAATATCTGATTGGTCAAAAGAGAGGCATATATAGGCAAATCAAAAGAGGAGAGGGGCAATTGAGAAATCGATATATTCAGTTAAAGAGAGAAATAAAAAAGGGAATTAGAAAAGCAAAAAGAGATTATGAGGTTAAAGTTGCAAGAGAATCGAAGACTAACCCAAAAGGATTCTTTCAGGTATACAGAAGTAAGATCAGGGACAAGATAGGCCCACTCAAAAGTTCCTCGGGTCAGCTCACTGACAGTGATAAGGAAATGTGTAGAATTTTTAACACATACTTCCTCTCAGTTTTTACACAGGAGGATACCAGCGATATTCCAGTAATGATAAATTATGTAGAACAGGACGATAATAAACTGTGCACTATTAGGGTCACAAGTGACATGGTCCTTAGGCAAATAGATAAATTAAAACCTAACAAATCCCCAGGCCCTGATGAACTGTATGCAAGGGTTCTAAAGGAATGTAAAGAGGAGCTTAGCACACCTTTGGCTAATCTTTTCAACATATCACTACAAACTGGCATGGTGCCAGATAAGTGGAAAATGGCAAATGTGATACCTATTTTCAAAACAGGTGACAGGTCCTTAGCTTCGAACTATAGACCAATAAGCCTAACCTCCATAGTGGGAAAATTTATGGAATCAATAATTGCCGAGGCAGTTCGTAGCCACCTTGAAAAGCATAAATTAATCAACGAATCTCAGCATGGTTTTACAAAGGGGCGTTCCTGCCTTACGAATTTATTAACTTTTTTCACTAAGGTATTTGAGGAGGTAGATCATGGTAATGAATATGATATTGTGTATATGGACTTCAGTAAGGCTTTTGACAGGGTCCCACATCAGAGACTATTGAGGAAAATTAAAGCACATGGAATAGGAGGAGAAATTTTTTCCTGGATAGAGGCATGGTTGACAAATAGGCAGCAGAGAGTTTGCATAAATGGGGAGAAATCAGAGTGGGGAAGTGTCACGAGCGGTGTTCCACAGGGGTCAGTGTTGGGCCCCCTGCTGTTCACAATCTACATAAACGACATAGATGAGGGCATAAAGAGCGACATCGGCAAGTTTGCCGATGACACCAAAATAGGCCGTCGAATTCATTCTGACGAGGACATTCGAGCACTCCAGGAAGATTTGAATAGACTGATGCAGTGGTCGGAGAAGTGGCAGATGCAGTTTAATATAGACAAATGCAAAGTTCTAAATGTTGGACAGGACAATAACCATGCCACATATAAACTAAATAATGTAGATCTTAATATTACGGATTGCGAAAAAGATTTAGGAGTTCTGGTTAGCAGTAATCTGAAACCAAGACAACAGTGCATAAGTGTTCGCAATAAAGCTAATAGAATCCTTGGCTTCATATCAAGAAGCATAAATAATAGGAGTCCTCAGGTTGTTCTTCAACTCTATACATCCTTGGTTAGGCCTCATTTAGATTATGCTGCACAGTTTTGGTCACCGTATTACAGAATGGATATAAATTCTCTGGAAAATGTACAAAGGAGGATGACAAAGTTGATCCCATGTATCAGAAACCTTCCCTATGAGGATAGACTAAGGGCCCTGAAACTGCACTCTCTAGAAAGACGTAGAATTAGGGGGGATATGATTGAGGTGTATAAATGGAAGACAGGAATAAATAAAGGGGATGTAAATAGTGTGCTGAAAATATCTAGCCTAGACAGGACTCGCAGCAATGGTTTTAAGTTGGAAAAATTCAGATTCAGGAAGGATATAGGAAAGTACTGGTTTGGTAATAGAGTTGTGGATGAGTGGAACAAACTCCCAAGTACCGTTATAGAGGCCAGAACGTTGTGTAGCTTTAAAAATAGGTTGGATAAATACATGAGTGGATGTGGGTGGGTGTGAGTTAGACCTGATAGCTTGTGCTACCAGGTCGGTTGCCGTGTTCCTCCCTTAAGTCAATGTGACCTGACCTGACTAGGTTGGGTGCATTGGCTTAAGCCGGTAGGAGACTTGGACCTGCCTCGCATGGGCCAGTAGGCCTTCTGCAGTGTTCCTTCGTTCTTATGTTCTTATGTTCTTATGTCCTTGAACTGGTCCAGTGCGTCCTTGAACTGATCCAGTGTGTCCTTGAACTGGTCCAGTGTGTCCTTGAATTGATCCAGTGTGTTCTACAACTGATTCAGTGCGTCCTTGAACTGGTCTAGTGTGTCCTTGAACTGGTTCAGTGTGTACTTGAATTGGTCCAGTGTGTCCTTGAACTGGTCCATTGTGCCCTTGAATTGGTCCAGTGTGTCCTTGAATTGGTCCAGTGTGTCCTTGAACTGGTCCAGTGTGTCCTTGAACTGGTCCAGTGTGTCCTTTGAATTGGTCCAGTGTGTCCTTGAACTGGTCCAGTGTGTCCTTGAACTGGTCCAGTGTGTCCTTGAACTGTTCCAGTATGTCCTTGAACTGGTCCAGTGTGTCCTTGAATTGGTTCAGTGTGTCCTTGAATTGGTCCAGTGTGTCCTTGAACTGGTCCAGTGTGTCCTTGAACTGGTTCAGTGTGTCCTTGAACTGATCCAGTGTGTCCTTGAACTGGTCCAGTGTGTCCTTGAACTGGTCCAGTGTGTCCTTGAACTGGTCCAGTGTGTCCTTGAATTGGTCCAGTGTGTCCTTGAACTGGTCCAGTGTGTCCTTGAACTGGTCCAGTATGTCCTTGAACTGGTCCAGTGTGTCCTTGAATTGGTCCAGTGTGTCCTTGAACTGGTACAGTGTGTCCTTGAATTGGTCCAGTGCGTCCTTGAACTGGTCCAGTGTGTCCTTGAACTGGTCCAGTGTGTCCTTGAACTGGTCCAGTGTGTCCTTGAACTGGTCCAGTGTGTCCTTAAACTGGTCCAGTGTCCTTGAAGTGGTCCAGTGTGTCCTTGAACTGGTCCAGTGTGCCCTTGAACTGGTCCAGTGTGTCCTAGAACTGGTCCAGTGTGTCCTAGAACTGGTCCAGTGTGTCCTTGAACTGGTCCAGTGTGTCCTTGAACTGGTCCAGTGTGTCCTTGGACTGGTCCAGTGTTTCCTTGAACTGGTCCAGTGTGTCCTTAAACTGGTCCAGTGTGTCCTTGAACTGGTCCAGTGTATCCTTGAACTGGTTCAGTGTGTCCTTGAACTGGTCCATTGTGTCCTTGAACTTGTCCAGTGTGTCCTTGAACTGGTCCATTGTGTCCTTGAACTGGTCCAGTGTGTCCTTGAACTGGTCCATTGTCCTTGAACTGGTCCAGTGTGTCCTTGAACTGGTCCATTGTGTCCTTGAACTGGTCCAGTGTGTCCTTGAACTGGTCCATTTTGTCCTTGAACTGGTCCATTGTGTCCTTGAACTGGTCCATTGTGTCCTTGAACTGGTCCATTGTGTCCTTGAACTGGTCCAGTATGTCCTCGATTTTCTTATCTCTTTGACTCACGAAATCGTAATGAAATCTTTGATGACCTTAGTAAGGTCTATGGAACACCAGGCTCCAAAGCTGGAACACTGGCATCCCAGGTTCCTGGAATGGAGCAGAGGGCTCTATGAAGCACATACTGGCCACCTGTAAGAGGGAACCGAGCTCCAGAAGCTGAACCCCAGGCTCCGGGACTGAAGCGCAAGGCTCCAGAAAGGGAACACCAGGCTCACACGTCCTGGGAATGAGACAGGTTGTTCCACCATCAGGGTTCAACGGTTATATAACGCTTCGCTGTCACCGCCGCTTGCGCCAGCACCGCACATTCCCATAACGCGGCCGCGCGAGCCTCTCACCATCGCTCACCCGCGAGCGCAACTTTCTGAGAAGGCGACAGCTTGCGGCCCCAGTGCCGCCTGGAGACGCGGCTACACACTCAATATTGTGTGTTAAGACTGTGCAGAGTTGGTGGGTGGGAGTGTTGGGCGCTGCTCTGGGCACTGGTGCGGTAGGTAGGGAAGTGCCCAGGGGCGAGGAGGTCTGAGACGGGTGTGAAGGGAAGTGAACACGTGCTTCCCGGCCAGCACGTGTTCATGAATTAAGAAGAGCGCGTGTGGGGACCCCGCTAGCGCGGTGCTGCTTGCTGTGGTAGGTGTGGTGAGGCAGTGTTGTTGGTCAGTGGAGGTCACTGTGGTGTAGTTGGGGGTGTACTGAAGTGCCTGTATGGGGGGGTGTTACAGTGCCTGTGTGGGGATGGGGGTGGGGTATGTGTGGGGGTTTGTGGGAGAGGGGTGAGGGAAAGAGGGGGAGGGGGGACTGGGAACAGCTGCGTACCCAAGACATGGCACGCGTGCCCCCCTCCGTCGACCCCTCCCTCCCACAAGTTGCCTCATCCCCCTACTCCCTGGTCTTCCCCACAAGTCTACGCCCCCTTCTCCTTACATCCCCCCACCCCGGGGCCATAAATACTCCCCTCTTGCCTCCAATCCCCCATTTTTCTCCCTCCCTCCCTCCCTCCCTCCATCCCTCCCTCCCCCCTCCTTCCCTCCCTTCCTCCCTCCCTCCAGCCTACAGACACGTGCTGCAGAGTGGCGGCTGTTAGACCCTCTTATTAGTTCGCTAGTCACGCACAAGCATGGTGAAGGACCCTTTGGTACACCACCACCCCTTACCATGATGGTGTGTGCATTACCATCCCCTACCTGATGACGTGTGCACCACTACCCCTCTACCATGATGGTGTCTGCACCACCACCCTTGCATTCCTAGGTGTGTGCACCACCACCCTTGCATTCCTAGATGTGTGCACCACCCCCTGCCATGATGGAGTGTGCACCACCACCACCACCTCTACATTCCTAGGGGTGTGCACCACTACCCTGATCACCTGAATCCCCACCCATCCAGCACACACATTAGGTTCCGAGCGAAGTCCATACACAGCTTTAAGAGAAGGTATAACATGGTCCATGAGGCCAGAATATGCCCAACTCTTGAAGCATCACCTAGCTAGAGTACGGTGTAGGCAGAGTACCTGGAGGTTATCCCGGGGATCAACGCCCCCGCGGCCCGGTCCATGACCAGGCCTCCCGGTGGATCAGAGCCTGATCAACCAGGCTGTTACTGCTGGCCGTATGGAATCCAACGTACGAGTCACAGCCCGGCTGATCCGGCACCGACTTTAGGTATCTGTCCAGCTCCCTCTTGAAGGCAGCCAGGGGTTTATTGGTAATTCCCCTAATGCTTGATGGGAGGCTGTTGAACAGTCTTGGGCCCCGGACACTTATGGTGTTTTCTCTTAGTGTACCAATGGCGCCCCTACTTTTAATTGGGGGTATTTTGCATCGCCTGCCCAGTCTTTTACTTTCGTAGGGAGTGATTTCTGTGTGCAGATTCGGGACCATTCCTTCCAGGATTTTCCAAGTGTAGATTATGATATATCTCTCTCTCCTGCGTTCCAACGAGTACAAGTCAAGTGCTTCCAAGCGTTCCCAGTAGTTAAGGTGCTTGACAGAACTTATACGTGCAGTAAAGGTTCTCTGTACACTCTCTAGATCTGCAATTTCACCTGCTTTGAATGGAGATGTTAATGTACAGCAGTATTCCAGCCTAGAGAGAACAAGTGATTTGAAAAGGATCATCATTGGCTTGGCATCTCTCGTTTTGAACGTTCTCATTATCCATCCTATCATTTTCTTTGCTGGAACACTGGAACTCGGTATGGAACACTGTAACTCGGTATGGAACACTGGAACTTGGTATGGGACACTGGAACTCGGTATGGAACACTGGAACTCAGTATGGAACACTGGAACTCGGTATGGAACACTGGAACTCGGTATGGAACACTGGAACTCGGTATGGAACACTGGAACTCGGTATGGAACACTGGAACTCGGCATGGAACACTGGAACTCGGTATGGAACACTGGAACTCGGTATGGAACACTGGAACTCGGTATGGAACACTGGAACTCGGTATGGAACACTGGAACTCGGTATGGAACACTGTAACTCGGTATGGAACACTGGAACTCGGTATGGAACACTGGAACTCGGTATGGAACACTGGAACTCGGTATGGAACACTGGAACTCGGTATGGAACTTTGGAACTCAGTATGGAACACTGGAACTCGGTATGGAACACTGGAACTCGGTATGGAACACTGGAACTCGGTATGGAACACTGGAACTCAGTATGGAACACTGTAGCTCAGTATGGAACACTGGAACTCGGTATGGAACACTGGAACTCAGTATGGAACACTGGAACTCAGTATGGAACACTGTAACTCAGTATGGAACACTGGAACTCGGTATGGAACACTGGAACTCGGTATGGAACACTGGAACTCGGTATGGAACACTGGAACTCGGTATGGAACACTTGAACTCGGTATGGAACACTGTAACTCAGTATGGAACACTGTAACTCAGTATGGAACACTGGAACACGGTATGGAACACTGGAACTCGGTATGGAACACTTGAACTCGGTATGGAACACTGTAACTCAGTATGGAACACTGTAACTCAGTATGGAACACTGGAACTCGGTATGGAACACTGGAACTCGGTATGGAACACTGTAACTCAGTATTGAACACTGTAACTCAGTATGGAACACTGTAACTCAGTATGGAACACTGGAACTCGGTATGGAACACTGGAACTCGGTATGGAACACGAACTCGGTATGGAACACTGGAACTCGGTATGGAACACTGGAACTCGGTATGGAACACTGGAACTCGGTATGGAATACTGGAACTCGGTATGGAACACTGGAACTCGGTATGGAACACTGGAACTCAGTATGGAACACTGGAACTCGGTATGGAACACTGGAACTCGGTATGGAACACTGGAACTCGGTATGGAACACTGGAACTCAGTATGGAACACTGTAGCTCAGTATGGAACACTGGAACTCGGTATGGAACACTGGAACTCAGTATGGAACACTGGAACTCAGTATGGAACACTGTAACTCAGTATGGAACACTGGAACTCGGTATGGAACACTGGAACTCGGTATGGAACACTTGAACTCGGTATGGAACACTGTAACTCAGTATGGAACACTGTAACTCAGTATGGAACACTGGAACTCGGTATGGAACACTGGAACTCGGTATGGAACACTGGAACTCGGTATGGAACACTGGAACTCGGTATGGAATACTGGAACTCGGTATGGAACACTGGAACTCGGTATGGAACACTGGAACTCGGTATGGAACACTGGAACTCGGTATGGAACACTGGAACTCAGTATGGAACACTGGAACTCGGTATGGAACACTGGAACTCGGTATGGAACACTGGAACTCGGTATGGAACACTGGAACTCAGTATGGAACACTGTAGCTCAGTATGGAACACTGGAACTCGGTATGGAACACTGGAACTCAGTATGGAACACTGGAACTCAGTATGGAACACTGTAACTCAGTATGGAACACTGGAACTCGGTATGGAACACTGGAACTCGGTATGGAACACTGGAACTCGGTATGGAACACTGGAACTCGGTATGGAACACTGGAACTCGGTATGGAACACTGGAACTCGGTATGGAACACTGGAACTCAGTATGGAACACTGGAACTCGGTATGGAACACTGGAACGCGGTATGGAACACTGGAACTCGGTATGGAACACTGGAACTCAGTATGGAACACTGGAACTCGGTATGGAACACTGGAACGCGGTATGGAACACTGGAACTCGGTATCGTAGTCTTCAACTCTTCCAGTAATTTCTCAGGTTTTTAAAAAATTCAATAAACTCATAAAAAAAAAACTATATAAACGCAAGTTTTCAATACTCTCAATTTTCTTTTTTTTTTTAGTTGTCTTATATAAGGTCAGGTCAGGACAAGTCAGATGCTGGCCCGCCGTTGCTGTTTTTGGTCATCTGACCGAGGCCTTCCGCTGGCTTACTGGTCCACCCTTTGAAAAAATTGATGGTAATTTTTTATGAAATTCTCTATAATGCTCAAAAAATATAACATTTGATTTTTTGTACGAAAAATCCAATATGAGATGTGATGTAAGAGATAATTTAGGAATCTTTTTCGTCCATGATTATTTCTGGTTTTTATTTCATATTATCAGGGTATGTTGGAAAAATATTGTCTCAGATTGGTATGCAAATAATAATGATAATTCATGTTATGCGGTAAAGTCATATGGGTTATTCAGCGTACGACGTGGTGGTGGAGGCTTGATCCTCCGTCTGCTGAACGCCAGACAGACGTGATTCCTGTTTGTACTCTCCTAGATGTCGCTGGTATGTTGAAAGCTCAGATTCTGTTATATAAATTATACTCTCACTTAAGTTAGACTGATAGTTAAGTTGTTAGAGGCGAGTAGATGATTCCTGGACCTACACCTCTTCCATCTCTGCCCAGGGCAGACCTGTCTCTCAGCTACCCAGGGTAGACCTGTCTCTCAGCTACCCAGGGTAGACCTGTCTCTCAGCTAGCCAGGGTAGACCTGTCTCTCAGCTACCCAGGGTAGACCTGTCTCTCAGCTACCCAGGGTAGACCTGTCTCTCAGCTAGCCAGGGTAGACCTGTCTCTCAGCTACCCAGGGTAGACCTGTCTCTCAGCTACCCAGGGCAGACCTGTCTCTCAGCTAGCCAGGGTAGACCTGTCTCTCAGCTAGCCCTGTCTCTCAGCTACCCAGGGTAGACCTGTCTCTCAGCTACCCAGGGTAGACCTGTCTCTCAGCTAGCCAGGGTAGACCTGTCTCTCAGCTACCCAGGGTAGACCTGTCTCTCAGCTACCCAGGGTAGACCTGTCTCTCAGCTAGCCAGGGTTGACCTGTCTCTCAGCTACCCAGGGTAGACCTGTCTCTCAGCTAGCCAGGGTAGACCTGTCTCTCAGCTACCCAGGGTAGACCTGTCTCTCAGCTAGCCAGGGTAGACCTGTCTCTCAGCTACCCAGGGTAGACCTGTCTCTCAGCTACCCAGGGTAGACCTGTCTCTCAGCTACCCAGGGTAGACCTGTCTCTCAGCTAGCCAGGGTTGACCTGTCTCTCAGCAACCCAGGGTAGACCTGTCTCTCAGCTAGCCAGGGTTGACCTGTCTCTCAGCTACCCAGGGTAGACCTGTCTCTCAGCTAGCCAGGGTAGACCTGTCTCTCAGCTACCCAGGGTAGACCTGTCTCTCAGCTACCCAGGGTAGACCTGTCTCTCAGCTACCCAGGGTAGACCTGTCTCTCAGCTACCCAGGGTAGACCTGTCTCTCAGCTACCCAGGGTAGACCTGTCTCTCAGCTACCCAGGGTAGACCTGTCTCTCAGCTACCCAGGGTAGACCTGTCTCTCAGCTACCCAGGGTAGACCTGTCTCTCAGCTACCCAGGGTAGACCTGTCTCTCAGCTACCCAGGGTAGACCTGTCTCTCAGCTACCCAGGGTAGACCTGTCTCTCAGCTACCCAGGGTAGACCTGTCTCTCAGCTAGCCAGGGTAGACCTGTCTCTCAGCTACCCAGGGTAGACCTGTGTCTCAGCTAGCCAGGGTTGACCTGTCTCTCAGCAACCCAGGGTAGACCTGTCTCTCAGCTACCCAGGGTAGACCTGTCTCTCAGCTACCCAGGGTAGACCTGTCTCTCAGCAGAAATTTGGAGTTAAACGACGACCTCAGCAGTTACAGCGTCAAGGTCGTAGTTCGGCAGACAACCACAGCAGCTGCAGCGTCAAGGTCATCCAGCAGACGACCACCATAGCAGCTGCAGCATCAAGAAGGTCATCCAGCAGACGACCACCACAGCAGCTGCAGCATCAAGAAGGTCATCCAGCAGACGACCACCATAGCAGCTGCAGCATCAAGAAGGTCATCCAGCAGACGACCACCATAGCAGCTGCAGCATCAAGAAGGTCGTCCAGCAGACGACCACCACAGCAGCTGCATCATCAAGAAGGTCATCCAGCAGACGACCACCACAGCAGCTGCAGCATCAAGAAGGTCATCCAGCAGACGACCACCATAGCAGCTGCATCAAGAAGGTCGTCCAGCAGACGACCACCACAGCAGCTGCAGCATTGGTAAGATCGTTCAGAAGGCCACCAGGAGGCAGGCATGGACTCCAGGGAGCAGAGATGACAGGTACGGGAGGAAGGGAAGAAAGGGGGAGAAAAAGGAGAATGTATGCCAGGGAAAAAGGTAAGGCAGGCTGCTGCAAGAGGTAATCTGTACCCACATAATGGAACGGGGAAAAGAAAGGTTGTAGGAAGGAGGCTGAGGGAGATGGGAAGGATGGCGGAGGGGAGGGGAAGACAAACCCCCCTTGGTGGAAAAAATGGAGCAGATGGAAGGGATAGGGAGAGACGAAGCTGTGGAATAGGTAATCAATGAGCAAGTCGATAACGGTAGGGGAGGGGCCAAGTGGGTTGATGGGGTTTAAAACCTATCGACTACACGAGAGTCATTAAGGTTGCAAGCCACCTGTAAACTATGAGTCAATAATACTCTGATAATACCTTGTATGTATACTGAGATAATCAGCCATGGCAGTGTATATACCTCACACTGCTGATGACATCCAGTACACAGCAAGAGAGGATATACTTCTCAGAATATATACACAATAGGGAGAGAGAGAAGTTAATTACATAAATAAGAAAGTTTTAAATTTAGATTGTAAGGCCTAAATCACAATAATTATAAAACTAATATATATCAGGCACAAAAACATAAGTAAAACGGTACTTACTTATTTGTTTACTTAACATCGACTTGTTTAATTAAATAGTTTGTGTTAAGGTAAGTCAGAATACTTCACATAATATTATTATTACAGAATATTTTAAATTCGCGGAAATTAAATATTTTTGAAGTAAAGTATTGCATATATCAACAGGACGGAATTACTACAAATAATTAAGTGGTCAGGTGTGTTGTGTTACAGACAGTCACTTGTCTCAAGCACAAGGAAGCTCTCTTGTTTGTTACATACACAACAATCATCATCATAACACTGGTTCCTTATACAACAATGTGTTTATATTTCTTAGTGTATGTACAATGAGACATACACTGCAGTGTATATGTATACACAGTTCTCAAAGTGTATGTACACTGAGACATACACTGCAGTGTATGTGTATACACAGTTCTCAAAGTGTATGTACACTGAGACATACATGTACAAGGTATACAAGTACATGTACAAGGTATACCAGTATAAGTACAAGGTATACAGTATATGTAAAAGGTATACAAGTACATGTACAAGGTATACAAGTATATGTACAAGGTATACAAGTACATGTACAAGGTATACAAGTACATGTACAAGGTATACAAGTACATGTACAAGGTATACAAGTACATGTACATGGTATACAAGTACATGTACAAGGTATACAAGTACATGTACAAGGTATACAAGTACATGTACAAGGTATACAAGTACATGTACAAGGTATACAAGTACATGTACAAGGTATACAAGTACATGTACAAGGTATACAAGTACATGTACAAGGTATACAAGTACATGTACAAGGTATACAAGTAATTGTATACAAGTACATGCAAATAAACACAGTAGAAAAAGTTTAGACTTATATTATCCTTCACCAATTTATAACAGCAATATGTACACTATGTACAGTGATAAGTATAGTGCACTCCACGGTAAGCAAGGCAGAAATAGAAGCCACAAGATAGCAGACCGTGCTTCAACCAGCTCTAGAATGGGAATGACAAGGGCAGACAGGAGAGCGGTACCCACATAACCTCTGCGATTGCCAAAACCATCTTCTTATTGGCTAGAACCTGGTCACTAGTTGAACGACGGGGCCCCATCATCAACTCTTAGCAACCTGGTTCGCTGGTTGGGGGAGATAGCCTGTAAATGAGGGTGTGTACATGCGCCGAATAAAGGTTACGTACTCTTTGTCTGGTGCTGATCATGCCACAAGGCTTGTCTGGTGCTGGTCCACTGTACAAGTATATGTACAAGGTACACAAGTACATGTACAAGGTATACAAGTACATGTACAAGGTATACAAGTACATGTACAAGGTATACAAGTACATGTACAAGGTATACAAGTACATGTACAAGGTATACAAGTACATGTACAAGGTATACAAGTACATGTACAAGGTATACAAGTACATGTACAAGGTATACAAGTACATGTACATATTGTACAGACAGTGATATACTGCTATATAGAAACCCACTTGTTATGCTGAGAATTTCCCGGAAATTAGGTCAGTTTTGTCCCAGGATGTGACCCACACCAGTCCACTAACACCCAGGATGTGACCCACACCAGTCCACTAACACCCAGGATGTGACCCACACCAGTCCACTAACACCCAGGATGTGACCCACACCAGTCCACTAACACCCAGGATGCGACCCACACCAGTCCACTAACACCCAGGATGTGACCCACACCAGTCCACTAACACCCAGGATGTGACCCACACCAGTCCACTAACACCCAGGATGTGACCCACACCAGTCCACTAACACCCAGGATGTGACCCACACCAGTCCACTAACACCCAGGATGTGACCCACACCAGTCCACTAACACCCAGGATGTGACCCACACCAGTCCACTAACACCCAGGATGTGACCCACACCAGTCCACTAACACCCAGGATGTGACCCACACCAGTCCACTAACACCCAGGATGTGACCCACACCAGTCCACTAACACCCAGGATGCGACCCACACCAGTCCACTAACACCCAGGATGTGACCCACACCAGTCCACTAACACCCAGGATGTGACCCACACCAGTCCACTAACACCCAGGATGTGACCCACACCAGTCCACTAACACCCAGGATGCGACCCACACCAGTCCACTAACACCCAGGATGTGACCCACACCAGTCCACTAACACCCAGGATGCGACCCACACCAGTCCACTAACACCCAGGATGCGACCCACACCAGTCCACTAACACCCAGGATGTGACCAACACCAGTCCACTAACACCCAGGATGTGACCCACACCAGTCCACTAACACCCAGGATGCGACCCACACCAGTCCACTAACACCCAGGATGTGACCCACACCAGTCCACTAACACCCAGGATGTGACCCACACCAGTCCACTAACACCCAGGATGCGACCCACACCAGTCCACCAACACCCAGGATGTGACCACACCAGTCCACTAACACCCAGGATGTGACCCACACCAGTCCACTAACACCCAGGATGCGACCCACACCAGTCCACTAACACCCAGGATGTGACCCACACCAGTCCACTAACACCCAGCCCCACCCCGCGCCCCCCCCACCCGCGCGTCCGCCCGCACCCCCACGCTCCTCACCCGCCCCCGCCCTAGCGCCGACCTACCCGCCCCCGCCCTAGCGCCGACCCCCCCCCCGCCGCGCCCGCGCCTTCTGCTGCGCCTTCTGCAGCGTCGTCCGGATCGCCCCCGCTCCCCGAATTTTTTTCCGATTTTTTTCGAATTTTTTTTTTAATTTTATTTTCTTATGATCTCCTCGGATCAAGTTTTTTGGATTCCCCCCTCTGGGGGTAAGCATTCAAAATGGACTCCCACTTGCATCCCAATTTTTTTTCTCGATAATACAAAGACTCCAATTCCTTGGATCAAGGTTTTCTCGATAATACCAAGTCTCCATCTCCTCGGATCAAGTTTTTTTGGATTCCCCCTCTGGGTATAAGCATTCAAAATGAACTCCCTCTTCAACCCCAAAATATTCCTGCTCTACTTCCTTGGATCAAGGTTTTCTCGATAATACAAAGACTCCAATTCCTCGGATCAATTTTTTCTCGAAATCAAAGACTCCATCTCCTTGGATCAAGTTTTTGGGTACCCCTCCTTCCACCCCCAAAATTTCTCCTCCATCTCCTTGGATCAAGCTTTTTCTCGATAATACAAAGTCTCCAATTCCTCGGATCAATTTTTTCTCGAAATCAAAGACTCCATCTCCTTGGATCAAGTTTTTTCTCGATAATACCAAGACTCCATCTCCTCGGATCAAGTTTTTGGATTCCCCCCTCTCAGGATAAGCATTCAAATGAACTCCTATGGGGCATGGTACTCTCTCTTACTACAGGTCTAAACAAGTGTGACGTCACCCCACCTGTGTTTACTCGGCGGACAGTGACGTCACGTGATGACCTCACACATACAAGCTGAATCTTGTCGACTTCCCCCTATGTCAGTGACGTCACACCATGACCCCGCACACAGGCTGAATCTTGTCGACTTCCCCCTATGTCAGTGACGTCATGCGATGACCCCACACACACACAGGCTGAATCTTGCCGACTTCCCCAATCTCAGTATTACACATTTCATATACAACATAGGGAAAACATTTTCACTCTTAACCCAGGATAATCCAAATAATTTCACATTTTTTTTTCGTTAATACCCACAACAATCCACAATTTCTTTACAAAATACAACACAAGTCTAGACATTTTTCTCGTTTTAACTATTTCATCTCAGGTCACTCCCCACGAAGTAACCTTCTCTCTCTCCTCCTCCCCACCCTCCCGAACCCTCACACTCCAACCAACACCGCATTGTTCCATTGTTCGCATCGCTATTGGGCCGTGCGGACGGGCTGCACAGTAGCTCCCACTTCACCAGGTTTCTGCACAGTTTTCACTGATTAAACATGGCGGATTACACCGGCAGGAGGATTAACACAGTCTGCATTGAGCTGTTAAGGGGTTCTCTGAGCCCTGCTACGATGAACGTACTTCCTGCAATTATTAGGGATCTATATTTCATCCCTAACGAGGAACTGTATGGTGTGGCCCTTAACGGGATGAAAAGAGTATTTGTGAAGTTTCTGAGGGCCAGTTTCTACAGCAGTGTGGTGGAGGAGTACCAGGAACGCCGAATGTGCCTCAACTCGACGATGGATGTTTGTATGCATGACGAGTCTACTTACTATACGTGGGTACGGGTGAGAAATGTACCCTTTGAGGCGACCAAGTTCGGTATAGAGGACGTTTTCAGCAATTACGGAGTCATTCATGAGGCTAGAGGAGGGGTATGGCGGGATGGACCATATGAGGGCCTCCCGGAAGGTTCATACACCATCAAGATGACCTTAAAGAAGCCTATACCTTCGTATGTAATGTTAACAGGCAACAGAACTCAGGTATATGTGTCTTATGCGGGACAAAGGAGGACGTGTCGTCTTTGCAACTCTTATGAACATATAGCAGCGCAATGTGCACGTAGAGTTGCCCCAGGGGTGCCAGCCCCGGTGGAGGAGGTCCAG
>NW_027200225.1:0-22915 GCF_038502225.1 Cherax quadricarinatus | reverse complement strand
GTGTATGTGAGTGAAGAACACTTTATAACAGTGTTAATGAGTGCTGAGTGTATATGTGAGTGAAGAACACTTTATAACAGTGTTAATGAGTGCTGAGTGTGTATATGAGTGAAGAACACGTTATACCAGTGTTAATGATTGCTGAGTGTGTATGTGAGTGAAGAACACTTTATAACAGTGTTAATGATTACTGAGTGTGTATGTGAGTGAAGAACACGTTATAACAGTGTTAATAAGTGCTGAGTGTGTATGTGAGTGAAGAACACGTTATAACAGTGTTAATAAGTGCTGAGTGTGTGTGATCAGTCTCAACATTGTTATAATGTTAAGAACACATTATAACATTGTTATAATGTTAAGAATACATTATAACATTGTTATAATGTTAAGAACACATTATAACATTGTTATAATGTTAAGAACACATTATAACATTGTTATAATGTTAAGAACACATTATAACATTGTTATAATGTTAAGAACACATTATAACATTGTTATAATGTTAAGAACACATTATAACATTGTTATAATGTTAAGAACACATTATAACAGTGCTGAGACTGATGAGGTTATAACTTGATAAAGTTTATTTTCTTCACCATTATAAATTGTACATCACACAGCGTATTTCCTCAGATATTAATGTTTGGTACTTTAGGTAATATTACTGGTACCTGATGTGCTGTAGGTAGTGAACATTGTTCAATCGTTCTGCATCACCTGAGAACATTGAACTACAAGATCAGTTAGAAATAACTGATCTTGTAGTGGAACATTTACATGTTACGCTTAATGTTCATGAATGTTGTTAATTATGTGTACTTATTCGAGTGTATTTACACGTGATAGCAAACATTCAACATCTTGAATCTTAACAAGTCAAAGATTCGAGAAAAGATTTTATAATGTCATTTTATACTCCATTGTGCGACTAGAAATTACAATAATTATTCACAAAACTTCCTTTGCTATATTAAATTACAAAGTATTAATGTTTTAAAAAATAGGTGATAATTTGTGCTATTTAAAAAGGTGAAGAAAAGACATTGTTTGCAGGACAGTGTTTTCATTGAACAACGTTTTGATCTATGTTGATCTTTGTTCAGTAACTTGGTCAGTCACTGCACTCTGTGTCAATGTGTGTTAATGTACTGTACACTCCCATACCCACTCAGTATTCTTTAACAATGTGTGATAGTGTACTCTGCATTATCAAACACGCTCAACACACTTTAACACTGTGTAATAATCGGCTCAACACTCACACACCCACTAAACACTTTTTAACAATGTGCAATAATATGATGTACACTCACACACTCGGCAACAAAACAGCTTCGTATCAGACGAAAAAACAGGAACTGTTATAGTACATTTGAGGGGGACGTTGAGAGCTGTGAACCCCAAACACAGCATTTCCTCAAAGAGGAACTTAACTCTTCAAATGTAGCCTCACCATGGAGCATTACCCATATATGATATTAGAACAAATGTTTTAATATCTTTATATATAGACAGATGTAATTACAGAGAGGGACACACAGAATCTGTGCTAAGTAAATACATCCACCCGGGTAGACTCGTACCGTAGTCCAGCCAGAAGAGAAGAACTTCTCGTCCGGTTACACCACCATGGTGAGGCCAGTTATTTTAAATTATTTTCTTATATTTATATGCCATAGTTTTTAATCTGTTAAAATTAATTTTATGCATCTTCCTGTATCTTTTGTGTTAACATGTATAACAGTTTGGTGTATGTATATATGGTGTTACTATGTTTTTTTTTTATATTTTATTGAAAAGACATACATAGTACATAAAAATAAACGACAAATTACATAGTGAAAACAGTGATGAAAAATTCTGCATAGTACATGTACTTTCCAATTAACATATTACATCTGAAAGACAAATCTGTACAGTAAACAATGACCGCTCCAATCCTTGAAGTAATGACATTATGTCTGGAACACTAAATCTAACCTAAAGACTCCTTGGCAAGTACATCTCATTCCTGATTGTACATCCTGCCACGGAATGTACACCTTACATTGTACATCATGCCACGGAATGTACACCTTACATTGTACATCATGCCACGGAATGTACACCTTACATTGTACATCATGCCACGGAATGTACACCTTACATTGTACATCCTGCCACGGAATGTACACCTTACATTGTACATCATGCCACGGAATGTACACCTTACATTGTACATCATGCCACGGAATGTACACCTTACATTGTACATCATGCCACGGAATGTACACCTTACATTGTACATCATGCCACGGAATGTACACCTTACATTGTACATCCTGCCACGGAATGTACACCTTACATTGTACATCATGCCACGGAATGTACACCTTACATTGTACATCATGCCACGGAATGTACACCTTACATTGTACATCCTGCCACGGAATGTACACCTTACATTGTACATCATGCCACGGAATGTACACCTTACATTGTACATCATGCCACGGAATGTACACCTTACATTGTACATCCTGCCACGGAATGTACACCTTACATTGTACATCATGCCACGGAATGTACACCTTACATTGTACATCATGCCACGGAATGTACACCTTACATTGTACATCCTGCCACGGAATGTACACCTTACATTGTACATCATGCCACGGAATGTACACCTTACATTGTACATCCTGCCACGGAATGTACACCTTACATTGTACATCCTGCCACGGAATGTACACCTTACATTGTACATCCTGCCACGGAATGTACACCTTACATTGTACATCCTGCCACGGAATGTACACCTTACATTGTACATCCTGCCACGGAATGTACACCTTACATTGTACATCATGCCACGGAATGTACACCTTACATTGTACATCCTGCCACGGAATGTACACCTTACATTGTACATCCTGCCACGGAATGTACACCTTACATTGTACATCCTGCCACGGAATGTACACCTTACATTGTACATCCTGCCACGGAATGTACACCTTACATTGTACATCCTGCCACGGAATGTACACCTTACATTGTACATCATGCCACGGAATGTACACCTTACATTGTACATCCTGCCACGGAATGTACACCTTACATTGTACATCCTGCCACGGAATGTACACCTTACATTGTACATCATGCCACGGAATGTACACCTTACATTGTACATCCTGCCACGGAATGTACACCTTACATTGTACATCCTGCCACGGAATGTACACCTTACATTGTACATCCTGCCACGGAATGTACACCTTACATTGTACATCATGCCACGGAATGTACACCTTACATTGTACATCCTGCCACGGAATGTACACCTTACATTGTACATCCTGCCACGGAATGTACACCTTACATTGTACATCCTGCCACGGAATGTACACCTTACATTGTACATCCTGCCACGGAATGTACACCTTACATTGTACATCATGCCACGGAATGTACACCTTACATTGTACATCATGCCACGGAATGTACACCTTACATTGTACATCCTGCCACGGAATGTACACCTTACATTGTACATCCTGCCACGGAATGTACACCTTACATTGTACATCATGCCACGGAATGTACACCTTACATTGTACATCATGCCACGGAATGTACACCTTACATTGTACATCCTGCCACGGAATGTACACCTTACATTGTACATCCTGCCACGGAATGTACACCTTACATTGTACATCCTGCCACGGAATGTACACCTTACATTGTACATCCTGCCACGGAATGTACACCTTACATTGTACATCCTGCCACGGAATGTACACCTTACATTGTACATCATGCCACGGAATGTACACCTTACATTGTACATCCTGCCACGGAATGTACACCTTACATTGTACATCCTGCCACGGAATGTACACCTTACATTGTACATCCTGCCACGGAATGTACACCTTACATTGTACATCCTGCCACGGAATGTACACCTTACATTGTACATCCTGCCACGGAATGTACACCTTACATTGTACATCATGCCACGGAATGTACACCTTACATTGTACATCCTGCCACGGAATGTACACCTTACATTGTACATCCTGCCACGGAATGTACACCTTACATTGTACATCATGCCACGGAATGTACACCTTACATTGTACATCCTGCCACGGAATGTACACCTTACATTGTACATCCTGCCACGGAATGTACACCTTACATTGTACATCCTGCCACGGAATGTACACCTTACATTGTACATCATGCCACGGAATGTACACCTTACATTGTACATCCTGCCACGGAATGTACACCTTACATTGTACATCATGCCACGGAATGTACACCTTACATTGTACATCCTGCCACGGAATGTACACCTTACATTGTACATCCTGCCACGGAATGTACACCTTACATTGTACATCCTGCCACGGAATGTACACCTTACATTGTACATCCTGCCACGGAATGTACACCTTACATTGTACATCATGCCACGGAATGTACACCTTACATTGTACATCCTGCCACGGAATGTACACCTTACATTGTACATCATTGTACATCACGGAATGTACACCTTACATTGTACATCCTGCCACGGAATGTACACCTTACATTGTACATCCTGCCACGGAATGTACACCTTACATTGTACATCCTGCCACGGAATGTACACCTTACATTGTACATCATGCCACGGAATGTACACCTTACATTGTACATCATGCCACGGAATGTACACCTTACATTGTACATCCTGCCACGGAATGTACACCTTACATTGTACATCATGCCACGGAATGTACACCTTACATTGTACATCCTGCCACGGAATGTACACCTTACATTGTACATCCTGCCACGGAATGTACACCTTACATTGTACATCATGCCACGGAATGTACACCTTACATTGTACATCCTGCCACGGAATGTACACCTTACATTGTACATCCTGCCACGGAATGTACACCTTACATTGTACATCATGCCACGGAATGTACACCTTACATTGTACATCATGCCACGGAATGTACACCTTACATTCTGAAAACACTACCCACCCCCCTTCTTGCGTGTCAATCCACCTGACACGTAACAATCTTTATATGTAACTGTATATTGTATGAAATACTTTCATTATTCCATATTGAACAACATGATACGTTCAGTATCACTCAATGTATTGATATAATATAAAATTCAATTCTACATGATTCATGTACAACGTATATCTACTAAACACCCAAACATATCACCTTCTCCAGGAAGGTATAAATATATACATATGTTACATACACTTTACAACACAACCAGTGAAACTACAAAAACCTAATCCTATGTCATCCATCAATTACCCTATAATATATATCAATTCAATGGTAACCTAAACCTACGGGCTCTATAGAGCTCCCATGAAAAAACAATATTAAGAAAACAGGATAAGTCAAGCTTTCTAAAAATATTTCGCCCATATCATTAAAACCACTACTAAGATGTAAGTCTGTTAGCACAAAACATAACAGTGCATCACCTTCACACGTCGATAAATACTGAAGCCTTCCTACCACACGCAATACTTCATGTGTATATATATATTTCGCATTCACACAGTGCACCCATTTTGTCATTTCATTACACACATACCAATAATTTCGTTGCAGATATATAATATTCCATCACATTACGACGTCTGTCGTCCTTTGTCATTAGCATAATTAATAATTAAATTGAAGAACTTGTATCGTTCACAACACACAACCCGCTCATCACACAGTCAAAGGCACTTATGTCTCAGTACTATATTCATTCTCTTCCACACTAAACCCTTTCACACTGTCCTCATCGGGAAGCCAGCCCGCCGCGACCCCTTACATTGCACGTAAATCCCATAAATCCCCCAACCTAAAACTCCGATAGCCCTCAGTAAAAGCATTCTCCCAACTCCCTCCATAAATTTCCCTATTACGACACTTAGTTCTGTAAAATGTCGCAGCTAACACCTTTATCCTCTCATCCACGCCCACCTCCCTCATGGCCCATGACGTATATATAAAATCCGTGACCAAATACGCCACTGCATTCTCCACCATCTTACTCACCCCACCTATATCCAAACTTAAAGCCCGCAACACCTGCAACCCTCCCCCACCCACTAACCTGAACACCTTTCCTAACCAGACCCGCACAACTTCTATACAGTCACAAAAATATACCGCATGCAAAATTGTCTCCATGCTTCCACACGCTCTACATTCCCCTCCCTCCCTTATCCTCCTATTGAATAGGACAACCCCAGACGGCAAAATCCCATGTAAAAATCTAAACATTACCTCCCGAACACCCGGTTTTACACGTAATTGTTTTAGACGCGTCCATATTTCGTTCCACGCATACATAGGGTATGCCCCTTCAACAGCAGCCACCACTGACCTACCTTCCACTCCTTCGAGGACCCGCAATTTAACACACGACGGATCCCTCACTGTCATTAATAACCTCAACATGGCCTCACCAACTATTAAATCCCTACCCCCCCACCACCGTTGCATATCCTTACGTACTCGCACAAGTCCACCTCCCCTCCCGCCCCCCTCCCTTATATAACTTCGTTTTAGGTACACGCTCATCATCCTTTTTTCCAGAGGTAAAAGTCCCAGCCCTCCTCGACTGACCGGAAGTGTTAACACCGCTCTACTTAACCATTCGCAGCCCGATCCCCATATAAACCTAAAAACCCCATGTTGTAAACGCTTCACCTCACGTCTCATCAGCGGGTACATGACAACGACATGCCATATCTTGCTGTACAATAGCACGTTCGTCACTATTACTCTTTGATGCAGCATTAGTTGCGCCGCCCTCAAACCACCAAGTCTTTTCAATACTCCATCCACTATTCTCACCGAATTCACCTCTTGAGCCACCCGTGTATTTCTCACATAAATTATCCCACATATCATTAGTTGATCCACCACCTTCCACCCACCCCCTACCACCTCATCCCCATTTGTACTATCCCTTAAGTCTAGAAACTTAGTCTTCTCAACATTAATTTTCATACCTGAAGCCTCCCCAAACACATCCACCACCTTACCCACCCTAAGCAAATCCCCATTACCTCTCACCAAAACAGTCGTGTCATCCACATAACCTACGATACCAGCCCCCCCCTCCCCCCGGTCAGTACCCTCCCCACCTCCCGCAACACACCTCCGAATGGCCCTATAAAATGGATCCTGTATACACGCAAACAATATTTGTGATAGTGGGCAGCCTTGGCGCAGTCCCCGTCGCATCTGTATTTTAACTCCTAGCCTCCCATTAACCTGCACCCTCATCGATGCCCCCTGATACAATAATTTTGCCCAAGATATTATTTCTTCCCCAAAACCTTGCCAACGCATAAACCTCCATAACCCTTCCCTTTCTACACTATCATAAGCAGCCTTCCAATCTAACGCCAATACACCTCCATCACCCAACTCCCCCTGTTTCTCTATAAATTCTCGAATCATGCCATGCCCTTCATACATCGACCTTCCTGGCACCCCATATTGCCCCCTATCAATTACCTTGCCTATTACCCTCTTGATTCTGTTCCCTAATATTCTCGCAAACAACTTATAATCTCCACACATAAGCGAAAGTGCCCGATAATCCATTACCGTTGACTGCTCCCCTTTCGGCACCAACACCACAACGGCCGTCCGTTGCTGCTCTCCCATTACCTCAGCCGCCTTAAGTATGTTAAACAGCCTTACTAAAAAAAACCTCAGAACCCCCCAATTCTTTACGTAGAAATCATTTGGCAGTCCGTCTATACCCGGCGCTTTTCCCAAGCTCACTCCTGACAACGCCTGCCAAATCTCACACTCCGTAATCGGCCCACCTAATGTCACCCGATCTTGACCATCAAGCTCACACTGCACATACTCTCCCATTTCCCTCAATGCCACCTCACGGAAGCCCACACTTTGCGTATATGACTTAAACCAAGCGTCTACATATCCACTCATACCCTCTGTCGTTACCAATGCTTGACCCGCTCTATACCCTTCCATCCCTACATGTACGTTTAACCCCATCATCTCCATCGTCACTCTCCTCTTTCTCTGGCCTCTTAACACGCAAGCCGACGGCCGGTCACCCCATAGCACTTCTTCCAATCCTCCCATAATTCGCACACCATCAAAACGCTCGTTTTGCAATACCCTAATACTCTCCTTTAAACCCTCAATGTCCTGCACTGGATAGCTTGCTCCTCCTCTTGCATAACAGTCCCGCAGCTGCCCTTCAAGATATCTTTGAAACCCATACTTTAACCGATTATCTTCCCTCCCACGACAAATATAATATTCTCTGATACGATTTTTAGCCACCGAATCCCACCAATTTACCAGTTCATCATCCCCCGGCGCCTCATCCACCAACCGTTCCCACAATTGTGCAAAAGACTGACGACATTCCTCACCCTGCAAAAGCTTCACATTTAACTTCCAATAACCTTGACCCCTTCTAGGCAATCCCTCCCATTCTAGGTCCACCATTACGCCTCTGTGATCCGAAAAAACCGCGTCCACCACACGCACTCTGCTCACTATTACTGTTCGGGGCACATACAATCGATCCAGTCTTGCCGCATATCCACGTCTAACAAAAGTATGTTCTACAACCCCACCCCGTCCAACGTCCATTAACCCCACTCCATTTAATAATTCCCCCAAAATCCCCAAACAATACCCTGCCCCTCTAGGTTCCACATCCTTACGCCTTATCACACAATTCCAATCACCACCAATTACAGCTACACCCGGCAAAGCACGCAAATAATATACTAGGACATCCTTCACAAATTTATTCTTAATACGCACATCTCCCTCTGCCGGACCATACACACACACCAAACTCATCTGTACCCTACCCCACCACCCATTTACACGAATTACCCTCCCCTCCCAACCTTCACAATGCCTCACTACGAACGGGCTAGTTTCCCTTACCAGGATGGCAACGCCTCCTTTCAACCTTATCGCATGCTCCACATACACATTATACCCATTCACCTTCAACTCATAACCTGGTCTGTAGTTGTGTTCCTGCACGAACACCACATCAACACTATTACGCACCAAATGTTCACTAAACCATACACACTTTCTCTCTGATCTCAATCCATTAATGTTCAATGTCATGCACTTGAAGCTTACAGAGTGGTTTTCCTTCTTGACCCTGGTACTGTCTTGCCACCAGATCGTTTCGTGACACCTCGGTCCCTCTCCCCCCCCTTTAGAAATGCTCTTAACCAACTCCTGCCCCTTAGGGCCGCTGTGTCCTCTCTGCGTAACTTCAGCCCAGGACTTTTTGCCAGTGCGTTGAGCACGCGTGATCACGTCCTGGGAGTCAGATAGCGCAGCAGCGCGCTTCCGTGATGCTCCCTCTGCTTGCATCATGTCGTCTGTTACATTGTCCCGGTGGACCTCCACCTCCACCGCTTGCATAAAAATATTCTTATCACACTGCGCAGACCGCAGATCCTGTTCCACGCCCTGATCCACAGCAGACCCAAGAACTAGGTCTGGACTCCCAACCTTCCCAATACTCTTGCCAGCCAATAACACATTTAAAGCCATGGCTAATGAGTCTTCCACTCGCAGTCGGGGTGTTCTCTTCCAACACCTGAGCTGCGTTCAATGAAGGGGTGTCCCCCCCCCTCGTCACACCTGCTGACTCCATCTCTTCCGCTCTCTCGACCTCCTCACTCCAGGACCCACCTTGTGTAGGCAGAGTCACATAAGGCAAATCTTGCTCCTCACCCTTCTCTACTGCTGTATGTCGTTGCTGTTGTTCCATGTTGCCACGCCTCCTTCCACACAGAGCCGCTAGATGATCATATGACCCACACAACCGACAGGTCCGGCGTTGCCCAGCGTATGTCACAAACACCTGGGTCCGAAATTCTGGCAGCACTACATACGACGGAATAGGGTAACGTAACGTCATCTTCACAGAATACGTTCCTTCGAGTATCCCTGCATATGGCCCAGTAGCCCACTTCCCAACAGTG
Source organism: Cherax quadricarinatus (assembly GCF_038502225.1). Taxonomy (NCBI): domain Eukaryota; kingdom Metazoa; phylum Arthropoda; class Malacostraca; order Decapoda; family Parastacidae; genus Cherax; species Cherax quadricarinatus. The sequence continues at coordinate 12,864 of NW_027200225.1, read as the reverse complement.
GCCATATGTACTGTACCATATTTGCCCATCGCAAGACGGATGTCAGAATCATCCGCCTCGAATGGCACATTTCTAATCTTAACCCATGTGTAATGGCGAGAAACGTCGTGAAGTCGCACGGTCACAGCGGAGTTAACTGTCAAAGTAACCTCCTGGTACTTGTCTACCACCGCCTCATACACACTTGCCAAATTAAACTTGACAAAGATCCTCGTCGTGCCATTCAGGGCTACTCCACATATCTCCTCGTTAGCAATACCATATGTATCTCGTATGATTGCAGGTAGTAGCAGGTCCATAGAAGTTCCTGTCACAGCCCCACGGATAAGCTCAACACAGACTGTGTTTATGCGTCTCCGGCTGGCCTGCGCCATGCTGTGAAAATATAACTGCCACTAATCAACGCCAGGGGCAGCAGCAGCGCACGTCCTCACTACTCAAAGGTTGAGTGACGAAATGAGGTAGCTCCCCTGAAAACAGCAGAGGGGTGCAGAGCACAACCGCACTCTACCGTGGTCAGGCAGCGAATGAATGACTACTGATTACTGTAGAGATCTGAGAGGAAGGTGAGGTCGACATCTGTTAGCATTCATTTTTAACACTTATTGTAAATAATGGCAGTGTATTTAATAAAATCTAGGAAGTCTTATGATACAATATAAGTAAAATAATTGCTATATGAAAAGTTACTAGATTTTGATGAGTAAAAATTATGAATTAACAAAATATAACCAAATTAGCGGGTATTAATAAAGACATGTATAAGTGGGTAAAAAGTGCCAAGAACAGTATGGAAGGTAAATACAAAATGGAAAGTTTTAAAAGTAATGTAACAACAGTAAAGAAGAATTATAAAAGAAAATAGTGAAACAATACATAAGCTAAGAATAAAATGTAGACGTATTGGGTAATGAATAATAAGACATAAAAATGCAAGGAACAGTGTAAAAGATAATTATAAGATGAGAGTAATGCAAACAATAACGAACAATAAAGAACAATGTATAAACTAAGCCAGCGGAAGGCCTCGGTCAGATGACTAAAAGCTCCAGTGGCGGGTTATCATATGACTAAGACCCACGTCAGAAAACATTTGTCCAGATTCCTCACAAATCTTACCTAAGAAATGCAAGAAAATATAATTATTCAGTAATGGATAATTGTGTAAAAAATGTAAGGAACACTAAGAGACCTGGTTATGGACCCCTTTGTCACGGACCCCCTGGTCACGGACCCCCTGGTCACTGACCCCCTGGTCATGGACCCCCTGGTCACGGACCCCCTGGTCACTGACCCCCTGGTCACGGACCCCCTGGTCACTGACCCCCTGGTCATGGACCCCCTGGTCACGGACCCCCTGGTCCCGGCCCCTCTGGTCCATGACCAGGTCTTTAAGAGTTCGGGGGTAAACGCCTTGGGGACATTGACCCCTGAAACCTCCTCCAGGTATACTCCAGGTATAAGTTGATTACAATATGCAGAGTTTTACCAACAATAACGAAGAATAAAATATAATTCTGTAAAAAGTGCAAGATATGGAAGGCATATTAGTGTAAAATAGACTGGGATGAGAAACAGCATTTCGTTATAATAATTCACTTTGTTTCTGAAATAGAAACTTTGAAACCATGTTAGTGGCCCAGCTGTCTGTACGACTTATTGGTAGCTGGAGGACACAGCCATCGAGTGGCCCAGCTGTCTGTACGACTTATTGGTAGCTGGAGGACACAGCCATCGAGTGGCCCAGCTGTCTGTACGACTTATTGGTAGCTGGAGGACACAGCCATCGAGTGGCCCAGCTGTCTGTACGACTTATTGGTAGCTGGAGGACACAGCCATCGAGTGGCCCAGCTGTCTGTACGACTTATTGGTAGCTGGAGGACACAGCCATCGAGTGGCCCAGCTGTCTGTACGACTTATTGGTAGCTGGAGGACACAGCCATCGAGTGGCCCAGCTGTCTGTACGACTTATTGGTAGCTGGAGGACACAGCCATCGAGTGGCCCAGCTGGCTGTACGACTTATTGGTAGCTGGAGGACACAGCCATCGAGTGGCCCAGCTGTCTGTACGACTTATTGGTAGCTGGAGGACACAGCCATCGAGTGGCCCAGCTGTCTGTACGACTTATTGGTAGCTGGAGGACACAGCCATCGAGTGGCCCAGCTGTCTGTACGACTTATTGGTAGCTGGAGGACACAGCCATCGAGTGGCCCAGCTGTCTGTACGACTTATTGGTAGCTGGAGGACACAGCCATCGAGTGGCCCAGCTGTCTGTACGACTTATTGGTAGCTGGAGGACACAGCCATCGAGTGGCCCAGCTGGCTGTACGACTTATTGGTAGCTGGAGGACACAGCCATCGAGTGGCCCAGCTGTCTGTACGACTTATTGGTAGCTGGAGGACACAGCCATCGAGTGGCCCAGCTGTCTGTACGACTTATTGGTAGCTGGAGGACACAGCCATCGAGTGGCCCAGCTGTCTGTACGACTTATTGGTAGCTGGAGGACACAGCCATCGAGTGGCCCAGCTGTCTGTACGACTTATTGGTAGCTGGAGGACACAGCCATCGAGTGGCCCAGCTGTCTGTACGACTTATTGGTAGCTGGAGGACACAGCCATCGAGTGGCCCAGCTGTCTGTACGACTTATTGGTAGCTGGAGGACACAGCCATCGAGTGGCCCAGCTGTCTGTACGACTTATTGGTAGCTGGAGGACACAGCCATCGAGTGGCCCAGCTGTCTGTACGACTTATTGGTAGCTGGAGGACACAGCCATCGAGTGGCCCAGCTGTCTGTACGACTTATTGGTAGCTGGAGGACACAGCCATCGAGTGGCCCAGCTGTCTGTACGACTTATTGGTAGCTGGAGGACACAGCCATCGAGTGGCCCAGCTGTCTGTACGACTTATTGGTAGCTGGAGGACACAGCCATCGAGTGGCCCAGCTGTCTGTACGACTTATTGGTAGCTGGAGGACACAGCCATCGAGTGGCCCAGCTGTCTGTACGACTTATTGGTAGCTGGAGGACACAGCCATCGAGTGGCCCAGCTGTCTGTACGACTTATTGGTAGCTGGAGGACACAGCCATCGAGTGGCCCAGCTGTCTGTACGACTTATTGGTAGCTGGAGGACACAGCCATCGAGTGGCCCAGCTGTCTGTACGACTTATTGGTAGCTGGAGGACACAGCCATCGAGTGGCCCAGCTGTCTGTACGACTTATTGGTAGCTGGAGGACACAGCCATCGAGTGGCCCAGCTGTCTGTACGACTTATTGGTAGCTGGAGGACACAGCCATCGAGTGGCCCAGCTGTCTGTACGACTTATTGGTAGCTGGAGGACACAGCCATCGAGTGGCCCAGCTGTCTGTACGACTTATTGGTAGCTGGAGGACACAGCCATCGAGTGGCCCAGCTGTCTGTACGACTTATTGGTAGCTGGAGGACACAGCCATCGAGTGGCCCAGCTGTCTGTACGACTTATTGGTACTGAGGACACAGCCATTATTGGTAGCTGGAGGACACAGCCATCGAGTGGCCCAGCTGTCTGTACGACTTATTGGTAGCTGGAGGACACAGCCATCGAGTGGCCCAGCTGTCTGTACGACTTATTGGTAGCTGGAGGACACAGCCATCGAGTGGCCCACCTGCTGTACGACTGTACTGACACAGCCATCGAGTAGCTGTGTACGACTTATTGCTGGTGGACACAGCCATCGAGTGGCCCAGCTGTCTGTACGACTTATTGGTAGCTGGAGGACACAGCCATCGAGTGGCCCAGCTGTCTGTACGACTTATTGGTAGCTGGAGGACACAGCCATCGAGTGGCCCAGCTGTCTGTACGACTTATTGGTAGCTGGAGGACACAGCCATCGAGTGGCCCAGCTGTCTGTACGACTTATTGGTAGCTGGAGGACACAGCCATCGAGTGGCCCAGCTGTCTGTACGACTTATTGGTAGCTGGAGGACACAGCCATCGACGTCTACCTTCAATTTGTACAAAATCAGGAAAAAGGTTATTATTATCTTGAATACCAAAATGTCTTCCTAAGAGACAGTTTTTAAGGAAAAATGGTACTGTGACTTGGAGTCCTAATGGTCTTGCAAATAATGTTGAAACACCAGGTGCTCATTCGTGAAACTGAATGAGCACAACGGGAAGGCTAGCAGGAAAGACATTTCTGAACAGGTTTACCCAAAATCCGTGTGATGGCGAGTATATCTGTTGAGAGGTGTGAGTTAACATGACGATGTGATAGTTCATCTGTACAACAAGCTGATGGAGGGCGAGAAAAAGAAGTATAGTTTGCCTTATTATAAACCATACCACGGGAGGGGATGAAACCCGCGGTCACAGCCGTAAAAGTCCAGACAGACGCGTTATCCGCGGGTTCAAGCCCAACCCGTTGCATGGTTTGTTTGCAATCGTGTCACTACGATTTCGTGAGTTATCATCATAATATGAATCTCTTACAAATTTGGTAAAGAAAGTATCTAATTTATCAGTTCCTCGATGTGTTTAAAATTTACTGAGGTGCGAGTATATTGTTTTCTTGAGAATTATCTCTGTGCATCTTCTTCTTTTTGATCTGCCGGTACTCTCCCGGCCCGGGCCGGTACTCTCCCGGCCCGGGCCAGTACTCTCCCGGCCCGGGCCTTTTCCAAGTGGTGGCCCGGCCTTGGCTCCCTTTCTGGGGAGTATCTCAGCCTAATGTCTGCCATGGGAGGAGGTGCAAGTACCTCCTCAACATCGGGACCAACTGTCCCCAGGCCTAGCCACAAGCTAGGCCTCTCTGGTCTACCATCCCCGCCCCAAGGGGGCTAATGGGAATGAGAGTCTTGTGAGCTACAAGCTGGGACTCATGGCACCTACCCTACCCTAGAAGGGCTGAGCATGGTGTCGATCTCTCTGTGCATTAATATTATTATTAAATATTTGCCGGTATTCTCCCGGTCCGGTTCTTTTCCTCTCTGTGCCTCTGACTCTTTGGAAATATTTTTAAAAATATTTTTATTACTTTTGTTACTAATGTTATGTTAATTTACGTGAATTTATCATAAATTTTCAGGTAAACAAAGCTGTTGGAATGTTGAAAGATATGAGTTGCTTGGTCGAAGACAGAGATCTGAAGTTACAAGTAGGTATATGATGCTTCATGTAGTATATACGTGGAATTGTTAAATTTTAGAATAGTTGTCCATTGAATTGTTAATTTGAAACTGTGCTGTTGACTGATGTGCAATGTTGCAAGTAATTTATATTAAGTTAGTTTTAGGCTGGTTTGATTAGTTGTTGGTGAAGCTGAATAACAGCGCAATTATGATTAGTGAAGAAATTTAACAAGTAGACTTCCTAATTTTGGGGAAAATGTAGTTTTAATGATAGAGACATAATAATATATAAGAAAATCAAATAAATACTGCATCTGTTTAATATATTCAGGGAAGGTGAGTGTGAGACGGGATATTTATGAATTAAAATCTTATTGAAAGAAACATTAGGATGCATAACATTCGCTCAGCATTACAAAGCAAAGGTAAAAGAGATGAGAGAGAGAGAGAGAGAGAGAGAGAGAGAGAGAGAGAGAGAGAGAGAGAGAGACTGCTTGACAGAGTAGAGAACAGAGCAAGACGTCTCATCTCTCGCCTGGACCCATCCTGGATAGATCTGTCATTTCAGCAGAGCCTTCAACATAGGAGGGATGTGGGTGGCCTTACTGTTATGTACAAGGCCAATATTATCAAAGTACCACACTTGGATCCACTTCGAGGACAGCGTGAAACAAGCTTTTATGCCACAAGACGGGCAGACAGCAACAACTTCACTCTGGCTGTACCCTTCTCCAGAACATCACTCCATCTGAGATCATATATACCCAGGATGACTCGAGTATGGAACACATTCGTACAGCATAATGATGTCAACGAGATAAAGTCAGTTGATCAAATGAAAATGCTGGCCAAGAGATAGCTCCAACTTCATCCTGTTCCCTACTTGTATGTCTCAAAACAATAAAAATGCTTTCAAATGAGCTGATGTAGGTAACAGATCTTAGCTTGCCAATAAAGTTAGGAATCCTAAACCTGTAAATAGCTTGTCAATAAAACTAGGGATCCTTAATCTTGTCAAACCCTGTGTAAAGAGAGAGAGAGAGAGAGAGAGAGAGAGAGAGAGAGAGAGAGAGAGAGTAAGCAGAAAGGCTAGAGGAAAAGGGGTCATAGTTGATGCAGCAAACAGCATCGATTAAGAAATTATAATTCTTGCATCAGATGTGGAAGAGTCAGAGACCAGGGAAGATAAATGCGAGTTTCAGGTCATTGTTCAAGACGATTGAAATAAAGTTGGAATGTATTTTGATAAACAGGATAATCGCTAATGAAATATTGGAGTGACAAGAAGACGTGGTAATCCATGCAGCCTCAGAGGGACTCTTGTAAAAGTGACAAGAAGACGTGGTAATCCATGCAGCCTCAGAGGGACTCTTGTAAAAGTGACAAGAAGACGTGGTAATCCATGCAGCCTCAGAGGGACTCTTGTAAAAGTGACAAGAAGACGTGGTAATCCATGCAGCCTCAGAGGGACTCTTGTAAAAGTGACAAGAAGACGTGGTAATCCATGCAGCCTCAGAGGGACTCTTGTAAAAGTGACAAGAAGACGTGGTAATCCATGCAGCCTCAGAGGGAGTCTTGTAAAAGTGACAAGAAGACGTGGTAATCCATGCAGCCTCAGAGGGACTCTTGTAAAAGTGACAAGAAGACGTGGTAATCCATGCAGCCTCAGAGGGAGTCTTGTAAAAGTGACAAGAAGACGTGGTAATCCATGCAGCCTCAGAGGGACTCTTGTAAAAGTTACAAGAAGACGTGGTAATCCATGCAGCCTCAGAGGGAGTCTTGTAAAGGTGACAAGAAGACGTGGTAATCCATGCAGCCTCAGAGGGAGTCTTGTAAAAGTTACAAGAAGACGTGGTAATCCATGCAGCCTCAGAGGGACTCTTGTAAAAGTCAAACGAAACATGAGGATGAAAACCTTGTCCTGTAACGTGTCTTTTCTTCCTGGTGTCTTGTAGCGCCTAGTCTACATCGCCGGCACCACTCAACAAGTCATCTTATGAGACAAATTGTAATAATGTTGGTAGAATTACCGACAATATGTTAGGTGAAAGGACACAAGTACAACTAATGAGACATTTTATTGTTGTAACGTTTCGCTCTCCAGGAGCTTTGTCGAGCCATTACATACAGGGACACAGAGGGTGTAAATAAGTATTAGAGTGAGATGTAAAAGCGTAATATAACTCGTAGTAGCTATGTGATAGCAGATTGTATTGTTTTGAAGACTATTCTTGCTAATACTTCAGAGATGACGAAGCTGCATTGTTATTTTTCTGTTTGTGTTAGAAATGGCGATTAAGGACGATTCAAGTCATTTAAATCTGTGGAAATTGGGTTATTTAATCACAAGGTACATGTGTCCTTTTATTTAATATCTTATAGAACACTTATACAACCTTTGGGTATCTTCACTTTAAAATAAAGATACCCAAATATTGTCTTTCTTCTAAACTGTTTATTCAGAATCACCTTATGCCAAGAACTCGTATCAGATTTTTTCTTGATTAAACCAAAACAGCCGTGTAGCAAAGAAAGTGTTCTGGTCTCATACAGGTATATTAGCAGACGTCCGTATCTTATGGGCATTTCCGGTTTCCCACTAATTACCCATCTTAATTTCAATGCCAATTAGTAACCCTTTCCACAGTTAGTGCTGCTCTTAGACCTCCAGCAAATTTTCCTGGTAACTTACAAATTTTCGTCCTTCCGTAAGATCTTTCCATTTCAAATCCCATTTCTAAATCGTCCCTCATGCACGCTAAAACCAAATTCCAATGACAAGCTCTTTTTTCTTTACCTCCAGTCAAAAGTTTACATTGTGCTAATCATTCTTCATACTAGTGAAAAAGTTATTCACTGTGGATGTTACACGTGCATTACTAATCCTTAAATTTCAATACAGATCATTAATAAAGGGATACAACCGCAATTTCCCAGCATTTTACCACTGTAAGTACTAATTCCTAATTACTTGTTTTCAAGTTGTTAATCTCACACGGGTTGCTCATCTTGGCCGCTGGTAAGTAAGTTTATTCAGGTATACACAAATAGTTACATAGATTATATGGAACGGTTTTTGTAAGCTTAAGTTGGCGCCGAGGGTTCTCGAATTAGTGTACAGATTCGTCATGGGAATTTTAGCATCAAAATCGGTTTTAAGCAAGATGGGTTTGGTAAGGAAGGCGAATTGCTTACGTTGCGGTCTAGAAGAAACTGTTTCATGCGGTTTATTTTTGTGAAACATTGGAAGAGGTTCGTACGTGTTTGGGGAGGGTTTTAGGGTTTCTCAGTGGGGGAAGAGCAATACTGTACGTGGTGGCTGATTTCCTATATATCTCATGGGGTATGAGGGAAACCGAGGGAGCAGTTAGGGTTAAGGTGATTGCAGCGGGTATTTATAGAACGTCTTGTAGGAATAGACTTCTTTATGGTGGGAGGTGGGGTACCGTTTTCCCTGCAAGCTATAGGAGTCTTACAGTACAACGGTTACTGCAACTGAGAGAGGGTAAGGCAGCGAGGGGTTGGACTCATCCTGTGGTAGCACCCTAAGGTATGTTCGGAACTTTATGTGGAAGGCGGGAGTTAATGAGTTGCGTGTTTTGTAGTTGTGGTAAGTTACGTGCGCTTGAGAGTGTATGGATGTGATGGGGTTGTGCGACTGAGATCTTGATTTGTTCGAAGTCTGGTCATTAAATCTAAACAAGACAGACAAAACATAATATTTCGGTATATGCTTTTCCTTTTGTGAAACTGGACCAGTTCCCGACTATGGCGGGGATTGTACCCCTTCTTTTGCTGATGTTTTTGGTGACGTAGTGATGTCTGTTGGGACTTTCTCGGGGTCCTCTGTCATGTAGTACACAGATGTCATGCTGATATTAGCACCAATAGTTTAGTGATTAATTGCCTTTTTAGGGAATTATTATAAGCATTCTAATTGGTGTGTGAGAAAAATATTGTCTTATGTTATCCTTTTGTAAAACGACCACCATATGAGGTTCGTCGTTAATTTTTATGACGGAAGGCGCAATATTTCAGCTACCTAAGATTGTATCATGTTAAGTAGTTATCTCTAGGGATTTCTCCTATTATGTCACTCCATGAAAGAGCAAACCTTATTGTTCTGGGAACGTAGAAGTTGTCATCGCTAGTTTTTTTTTTAGTTTTTTTTTTGGGGGGGGGACGTGTGTGTCCTATTTTGTCATGTTTGAACCTTTTTTCAGGGGTTTATTACATGTAATTTTATCACTTATGAATGTATATAGGCTATGCTGGTCAAATGAGCACTTTTACTCATTCTCACTTACACCTTTCGAGTTGGACCACCTGGCAAGGGTATACAGTTGGGAGAGGCGGGCGCCAAGGTTTTGCAAATTAGTTATTTTGTCATATGAACATGTGGGTTCATATTTGATTTGGAAGGCAGGTAGCGGGTTGGTTGGGGTAACGGGTGTTTTATCATGTTGTATGTGCTCATACATTTTAGTTCTGTGAAATGGCTTATGTTAATTGCTAGGGGAGTACTGTTTTGGTTTGTACTGGTTTTTTGTGCAATTAGGTTTCAACAACAACAACAACAAAAGGGCTATGAACGATTAAAAGTAGATTGATAGTGGCTTTTGTTTTATGTAAATTTTATACGTACATTGTAACATCGTCACATGGGTTCTATACCAGCAAGGTTTGCATACTGGAATATATAAACTGGGTTCAAAAGGTGATTGTGCTCCTAATTAAGGTTTTCAATGGATAGGTGTTAAGGTAATCATGTGTATGGTGTGAAGGGGAACAGTATCTCGACAGGGGGGGGGTGAGTCGAAGTTATCCTAAATTCGACCTTATGGCCCATACACATATGGGTGTTCATAATGATTGTACGTGGTAGTGTTAGGAACTTACAATTGATTCCATGTCATAATATATGTACTTACCTCATGGATTGTATAGTGAAAAGTTTTGTATTACTCGTGGAGTTATGATTTTCTGTACCTGATCTATTGTATATGGAGTTTTTAAATAAAATATAAAGAAAGGTTGCATAGATTATCACACATAGAAGCATATGTGTAGAGAACTTAGGATAACCCAGAGTTACTTATTTACATTGGAGTCTTGTCACATAGCTACAGTGCAGGTGAATGGTTGATATCCTAAAAATAAATCTCTCTCTCGTTTTGTTGAGTCACCAGAGAAGTGTTAATACCACCATACCTGGAAACTGAAACCACAGCAAGCTGTTGTTGTTGTTGCAAACTGAAACCACAGCAAGCTCTTGTTGTTGCAAACTGAAACCACAGCAAGCTCTTGTTATTGCAAGGCGTTGGTAACAACTACGACTGTCTCGTCCATGAACAACCCCATCTGGCCTTGATTTCTTTTCTCCCTTCCCCCAAACTCTGTCCCACCTCCTAACCTCGGTAGTTCATCCCTCACTCACGTCCTGCCACGTCTACGCAAATTCTTTGGTAACTTTGGGACAAAGTTGGGCATATACATAGGTGGTTTTGATAGGCACCTGCCTTATATGGACCAGAAGACCTCCTGCATTATTCCACCATTCTTATGGACTAGTAGGCCTGCTGCAGTATTCCACCATTCTTTTAGACCAGTAGGCCTGCTGCAGTGTTCCACCATTCTTATATTTCTCAGAGCCTTTACCCCTCTGCTCTTTACCCCACTATATTCATCCCTCATTCGCCACTCTCCCACATCTTCCACGTGCAGAACCCTACACCCATACCCTTCACAATTTGGTACTTTAGCTCCCACGCGTTACCTCCTAGATCTTCCAACTTCTTCCAACGCCTTCCCCAGATGTAGTCCATTAATCACTCGTGATCCTCTCAGACCCTCGCTTCCCTTATGGTACAGGTTCCCGAATTTCTTTGGGATTTACGTCAAAACAAATTTGTGTACAGCGAAACTACTCACTAGACTTGAAAGTCCACAGACTCCGGAAAACACCTTGGTCGTCGAAAGTCATAAACGTACTAACATAAACAATGCACTTGTACTGACTACGAGCAGAGACAATTACTGATAGCGAGATAGGACACTAGGCCAAAAATGACGTGATGGTGGTGTAGACAATGGGAGGTGTGGTTGTCGTGCCGGCTCTTGAGTCAATGCTGTTACTTGCGGTGTTGCCAGCCACTGGAATCCTTACCCGTTTTGCATTATTACCAACTTAAGAAATGATCCCTACAAATTAGATTTTAAATTTTATTAAGAAACTAAAAATAATTTGTTTGAATAAATATTACTTTCATAATTTACCTTACATAAATTTTTGTGCAGTTTTATTTATATGTTTACTGACTCTATTATTACCGAGGTTTTTATTTTTACCCCATTTGAGGTAATTTACCCCTGGTTAATTACCTAAAATGGTTTCCTTCCGTCTGTTTCGTCAAAAGCCCATCACTCAAATTTCTTTCCCCCAAGACCAGCTACTCTTAACTACACTCTACCCCTTCTTTCCTCTCGGTAGTCCATCCCTCACTCATGACCTCCTAGATCGTCCACCTCCTTCGAGACTCTGTATTCCCACCTCCATCTTCCGCGAACCTCCACCTCTCAGAGACCTTCCCTCCTTCTTCTCTTCTGAACTTTGATTAGATTTCGAGAGAAGTTTTATGGGCCTTCCATGAGTCACGGAAAGAAAAAAATTGCATTAACTTTTGCGACAGTTTCATTAGGAATAAATCTTACGGCACTGGCATATACACTTGTGTAAGTAACTCAGTTTATATAATCTCACAGGCATGTACCCCTTCATATATAACCCGAAATCTGTACTCGAATGGGAATGCACTGTTAAATTAATGATTCCGCGTATATAATCTCGCGATCATGTACTCCTGCATAAAGGACTCAATGTCTATAATTTCACGGAAATGTACTCGTGCGTAAGTATGTCTGTGAAAATACCCCCAAATCCCTAATAAGATGGCATGTACTCTCTCGTGAGTGACCTTCATATTTATCAGTTCACCTGCATGTACTCCTTCGTGAGAAATCCAGCTTTATAACGCGGGACAAGGAAAAAAACATGTCGTCTGGCACTGAGGCAAATGCATTCATCCTTTATTAACTCGAATAAGGAGAATCCAAATTTATAGTCAGAACTAACTCGGCACGTCAAGATTTTTAGTATCTTTTTTTTTTTCAAAAATTCTTCATGAAAAATCAGACACACTCAAAATTCTCGCAAATGTCGTATGTGAATACTGTTGAGCTGTAGCTAGCTTGTCACCAACACTTAAAATACATAAGCCTTTTGAAATTACATATGTGACATGTATTTATTCCGGCATTGTCTAATAAAATTTTTAGCACATTTCACAGTCAACATCAAGAAGTCTACAGCACATACATTTTTCTCTCGTAGCAAATTTGTTGTTGTCCAATGTAATCTCTCAGGCTTGTACTTCCGAGTAATTAACCCCGTGTTTATAATCACACGACAATGATTTCCTGTGTACCCATTTCACGGTCATGAACCCCTGAGTAGGTAAACTCGTCTATAATCTCACGGTCATGAACCCTTGCGTACGTAAATTAATGTTTATAATCACAAGGTCATGAACCCCTGCGTACGTCAACCCATGTCTATAATCTCGCGGTCTTGAACCCCTGCGTACGTACCCCCATCTATAATCTCAGGGTCATGAACCCCTGCGTACGTAACCCCGTCTATAATCTCAGGGTCATGAAACCCTGCGAACGTAACCTCGTCTATAATATCAGGGTCATG
>NW_027200224.1:0-22957 GCF_038502225.1 Cherax quadricarinatus | reverse complement strand
CAGGAAGGAATACATATAAATGACCTCATAGGGGATAGGAGCCATAGTAGGGAAACAAGTGTAGTCAAAGATAAGATAAAACCAATATTGCAAACTAGAAATACCGCAGGAAATAGCAAACAAGAGGACTCCAATAGCAATAGTGAGGATAAATTACCAAAAACAACTGGTGGGAGCTCCATTGTTGGTGCTAGGGAGGATAGAAGTAAGACAGGGAAACATGCACCAACAGGGAATACAGTCACAGAAACCCAAGGCAAACGGAAACCAAGCCTGTGCACATACTATGCACTTGGTATCTGCTGGCATGGGAAATCTGGAAAAACAGATGGGACATGCAACTATGACCACCCTAGAAAATGCCATGCCCATATGACAACAGGAAAATGCAAACTCCCTTCCTGTAAGCTTTTTCACCCTGAAATGTGTACCTCTTCAGTACAGGAAAGACTGTGCTATAACTTAAATTGCCAGGCATACCATCTAAAGGGGACAAAAAGATACAAAACATCCAGGCCATGGGAAAACCTGGGTAGCCACAGCCACTCAAGAGGGAGAGGTTTTTTAGTGCCAGGAAGGAAAAAAAACTGGCAGGAAATGGCAGAAATCGTACACCAAATCCAGTCATTCCTGGAGTGGAACCACAGTCGATGGCCTCCACTCCAAACCAACAGATACAGATACTAATGCCGGAAAAAAAATCCCCCCCCCAGTACCAACAATACCACCAGTCCGATAACATTCTTCTTTGCAAATATACAGGGTCTAAAGCCAGCAACAAACAACAAAATACCTTTCATCCGTGGACTGCTTGCAGAGGCAAAGGCAATGTTCGCGGCTTTCACTGAGACCCACATAAAGGATCACTTGGACAACGAAATATGGATCCCAGGTTACAACCTATACAGATGTGACAGAGTGAACAGGCAAAAGGGGGGGGTTGGCCTGTACATTGCAGAGTCACTTGTTTGCACAGAACTGCTTAATGCCTCAAATGACGTAGTGGAAGTTTTAGCAGTAAAGGTCGAGAACCAAAACCTAGTCATTGTGGTAGTCTACAAGCCTCCGGATGCAACATCCCAGCAATTCCAGGAACAGCTGTTAAAAATTGACCACTGTCTGGAAAATCTTCCAGCTCCTGCACCCAACATCTTGCTCCTGGGGGATTTCAACTTAAGGCACCTAAAATGGAGGAATATAGCAAATAATATTGTTGCAGTAATAACACCAGGAGGCAGCTCTGATGAAAACTCACACTCACACGAGCTTTTAAATCTCTGCACAAAATTCAATTTAAACCAGCAAATAATAGAGCCTACTAGACTGGAGAATACACTAGACCTCATCTTCACTAACAATGATGATCTGATAAGAAATGTCACCATATCAAAAACAATATACTCAGATCACAACATAATTGAGGTTCAGACATGTATGCGTGGAGCCCCAGACCGACAAAATGAGACTAGTCACGAGGGAGCATTCACCAAATTCAACTTCAATAACAAAAACATAAAGTGGGACCAAGTAAACCAAGTCCTAACCGATATAAGCTGGGAAGATATACTAAGCAACACAGACCCAAACTTATGCCTAGAACAGATTAACTCGGTGGCACTCGATGTATGCACAAGGCTTATTCCTCTAAGAAAAAGGAGGAGTAGATGTAAAATAGAAAGAGACAGGCGCTCCCTTTACAGGCGACGGAAAAGAATAACAGAGCGGCTAAAAGAGGTCAATATATCTGAAATGCGCAGGGAGACACTGGTCAGAGAAATAGCAAGCATCGAACTTAAGCTAAAAGAATCCTTTAGGAGTCAGGAATCGCGGGAAGAACTAAAAGCCATAAATGAAATCGAAAGAAACCCAAAGTATTTCTTCTCCTATGCCAAATCAAAATCGAGAACAACGTCCAGTATTGGGCCCCTACTTAAACAAGATGGGTCCTACACAGATGACAGCAAGGAAATGAGTGAGCTACTCAAGTCCCAATATGACTCAGTTTTTAGCAAGCCGCTAACCAGACTGAGAGTCGAAGATCAAAATGAATTTTTTATGAGAGAGCCACAAAATTTGATTAACACAAGCCTATCCGATGTTATCCTGACGCCAAATGACTTCGAACAGGCGATAAATGACATGCCCATGCACTCTGCCCCAGGGCCAGACTCATGGAACTCTGTGTTCATCAAGAACTGCAAGAAGCCCCTATCACGAGCCTTTTCCATCCTATGGAGAGGGAGCATGGACACGGGGGTCGTCCCTCAGTTACTAAAAACAACAGACATAGCCCCACTCCACAAAGGGGGCAGTAAAGCAACAGCAAAGAACTACAGACCAATAGCACTAACATCCCATATCATAAAAATCTTTGAAAGGGTCCTAAGAAGCAAGATCACCACCCATCTAGAAACCCATCAGTTACACAACCCAGGGCAACATGGGTTTAGAACAGGTCGCTCCTGTCTGTCTCAACTACTGGATCACTACGACAAGGTCCTAAATGCACTAGAAGACAAAAAGAATGCAGATGTAATATATACAGACTTTGCAAAAGCCTTCGACAAGTGTGACCATGGCGTAATAGCGCACAAAATGCGTGCTAAAGGAATAACAGGAAAAGTCGGTCGATGGATCTATAATTTCCTCACTAACAGAACACAGAGAGTAGTCGTCAACAGAGTAAAGTCCGAGGCAGCTACGGTGAAAAGCTCTGTTCCACAAGGCACAGTACTAGCTCCCATCTTGTTCCTCATCCTCATATCCGACATAGACAAGGATGTCAGCCACAGCACCGTGTCTTCCTTTGCAGATGACACCCGAATCTGCATGACAGTGTCTTCCATTGCAGACACTGCAAGGCTCCAGGCGGACATCAACCAAATCTTTCAGTGGGCTGCAGAAAACAATATGAAGTTCAACGATGAGAAATTTCAATTACTCAGATATGGTAAACATGAGGAAATTAAATCTTCATCAGAGTACAAAACAAATTCTGGCCACAAAATAGAGCGAAACACCAACGTCAAAGACCTGGGAGTGATCATGTCGGAGGATCTCACCTTCAAGGACCATAACATTGTATCAATCGCATCTGCTAGAAAAATGACAGGATGGATAATGAGAACCTTCAAAACTAGGGAGGCCAAGCCCATGATGACACTCTTCAGGTCACTTGTTCTATCTAGGCTGGAATATTGCTGCACACTAACAGCACCTTTCAAGGCAGGTGAAATTGCCGACCTAGAAAATGTACAGAGAACTTTCACGGCGCGCATAACGGAGATAAAACACCTCAATTACTGGGAGCGCTTGAGGTTTCTAAACCTGTATTCCCTGGAACGCAGGAGGGAGAGATACATGATTATATACACCTGGAAAATCCTAGAGGGACTAGTACCGAACTTGCACACGAAAATCAACACAGGCCTTATCTCTAGGCTTTATTGAACATAGAATCTTCATAGTACTTCTGCAACAACAAAATATAATGACTAGTACATCTAATAATGGCTTCTACAGGGATGGTGATGTCTTGCATATGTCAAGAGAAAAGTTATAACTACAGGCCACATATTTAAACTCACCATGTAATCTGCATCGCTGATAAATGGATAAAGTAGGAGAGAATCACACACCATGTGTTGGTGCCCATGACACACACCAAACTGTTGTTGTTGTTAAGGGCCCCTAGAGGTGGTGCAGTATTATCCTGCTGCTGCTCCCCACAGGACCAGTATCACTACAATCTCCCCCTTCTAAAATATCAGAGACAGTAATCTCCCAAACTGTTAGGTGGGCGACGTACACGTCCCGACCTTCGTAGCCCTTGAGCCTCTTCACCAGGTTCGATATTTTCCAGCGGGGTTTGATTAACTGCTGGAGCAGAATCCTCTATTTCCATAGGGGTAGTCTCAAGGGGCTTTCCAGGAGAAAACGAAGCATCTTTCACATCTATTGGTGTATCTTGAGATTCCACACTAATAGGGATTTCAACTGGGGCTAAATGTCTTGTAGATACTGTAGTCTCTTCACCATTTTGGTAGCGAATGTGGGCGTAATGTGGATTAGCTTGCAGGAGCTCTACCTCTTCCACTAAAGGATCCGTCTTGTTCATCCTACGGTGACTCTTCAGGAGAACGGGTCCAGGATGACATAACCAAGTGGGCACGGAGGCTCCCGTAGAGGAACGACGTGAATAGTTGAGGAGTCTTTCATGAGGGGTTGCATTAGTAGCTGTGCACAGCAGTGATCTAATAGAGTGAAGAGCATCAGGTAGGACAGTTTGCCAGTGTTGAACAGGTAGATTGCGCGACTTTAATGTCATTGTAACTGCCTTCCATATAGTACCATTGAACCGCTCCACTTGACCATTGCCTTGAGGGTTGTAGCTTGTTGTTCTGCTGCAGGCAATACCTTTGCTAGCCAAAAACTCCTGAAGTTCGTTACTCATGAACGAGGATCCCCTGTCTGAATGGATATAAGCTGGCATACCAAAAATAGAGAACAACTGTGAAAGACAACTAATAACAGTTGAAGCAGCCATATTTGCACAGGGGAATACAAAGGGAAACCTTGAATATTCATCTACTATGTTAAGGAAATACCTATTCTGATTTGTGCTTGGTAGAGGTCCTTTGAAATCTATATTCAATCTTTCGAAAGGCTGGGTGGATTTTATGAGATGAGTCTTCTCTGGCTGATGAAAGTTTGGCTTGCACTCTGCACATACTCTGCATGCTCTGATCACTTGTCGCACATCTTCCACTGAGTAGGGCATGTTCTTTGATTTGACAAAATGGTACAGGCGTGTAACTCCTGGGTGACACAAAGCCTTGTGGAGAGCTGAGAGTGATTGCAAATCATGACATGCTGCTCCACAGTGGGACCTAGAGAATGCATCAGGTGAGATGTTCTCTTGACCCGGTCGGTACAGAATATCAAAGTCATAACACGATAGTTCCATCCTCCAGCGTAATATCTTGTCATTCTTTATCCTACTTTTGTGCCTCTTGTCGAACATATACATCACGGACCGTTGGTCAGTCCTTATGGTGAAATGTCTACCAGTTAAATAATGCCTCCAGTGGCGAACTGCTTCTATGATGGCCTGGGCTTCCTTTTCTACAGCAGCATAACATTTCTCTGATCCTTGAAAAGTTCTCGAAAAGAAGGCTACTGGTCGTCCTGCCTGAGATAAGACTGCAGCAATGGCAATGTCAGATGCATCCGTTTCCACTTCGAATGGTAGGGACTCATCAATGGCTTGAACTACTGAGTTTTCAATGTCCTGTTTGAGAGTATGGAAAGCGGCTTCTGCTTCCTTTGTCACAGGAAATGTGGTAGCACTCAATGGGCGGACTTTACTTGAATAGTTGTAGATCCATTGTGAGTAATAAGCAAAGAGACCAAGAGTTCTTCGGAGTGACTTTTTGTCTTGAGGCATTGGAAGTTCCCGTAGAGGTCGTAGTCGTTCAGGGTCTGGGAATATTGAACCTCCTTCCACTACATAACCAAGGATGCTAAGCCTTTTAGTTGAAAAAGTGCACTTTTCCTCATTGTAACTGATATTTTTCTTCTTGGCGGCTTCCAAAAACTTATCAAGGTTTGCATCATGTTCCTCCTGGGTCTTGCCACAAATGGTAACATTATCTAAATACGCGTAGGTTCCCATGAGTTGCTCTTCCTGAATGAGTGAATCCATAATTCGTTGGAAGCAGGCTACCCCATTGGTGACTCCAAAAGGGACTCTGGTAAACTGATACAGGCCATCACTAGCCTGAAACGCTGTGTATGGTTTATCTTCATTCCTTATAGGGACTTGATGATAGGCACTCTGCAGATCAATTGTGCTAAACACGTAGTACTGAGCAATTTTGTTCACTGTATCGTCAATTCGAGGTAGAGGGTACCCATCAAGAAGTGTAAATTTGTTGATTGTCTCAGAGTAATCGATAGCCAGTCTCCGTTTCCTATAACCATCTTTAACAACAACAACCTGTGCACGCCAAGGGGAATCACTCGGTTCTATAATACCCTCCTTCAGCAGCCTCTGAGTTTCTTTCTCAATGAACATCCGATCCTCATAAGAATAGCGGCGTGACTTAGCTGATATAGGATGGCAATCCGCGGTAAGATTTGCAAACAGCTTTGGTGGGTCTACCCTTAAAGTGCTAAGTCCACAGACAACAAGAGGAGGCAGTTCACCTCCATATGTTAAGGTGACACTACCATGCAGCTTCTGAAAGTCCTGACCAAGGATAACATCAGAGCACAGTTGTGGCAGAATAGCTAAATGTACATCTTGATAATCCTTTCCATTAACTCTGAGATTTACCTTACAAAACCCTAAGGTCTGAATAGAGAGAGATGTTGATGCCATGGAAACGGTACCTGATGAGTGATGTAGAGTCAAGGAGAGCCGTTTAACTAAGTCAAGGTTGATGAAACTCTCTGAGCTGCCACTATCAATAAGACCATCTACTTCTGTTCCTTTGATGAATACTTTCACAACTGCCTTTGACAGTGAATTTGGAGTAGCCGCAGAAGTCACTGTTGCTAGAGTCGCATGATCACTGGAATGTGTGGAGGCACTAGCTCTTGTTGATGCATTAGCACGACATACTTTAGCAAAGTGACCTTTCTTGTGGCATTTATGGCACATTGCTTCACGAGCAGGACACTTTGGACGTGGATGTCTTGAAAAACCACAAAAGAAACACACCGTACCTGCTGCTGCTGTCACTGAGGCAGGTTCCCCAGTAACTTCATTGCAAGAGTCTTGGTCAGGAATTGCAGCACTTACCACTCGAGAAGGCTGAGTGGTACTGTATACTTCAGAATTCTTCTGGGCTGAATCTAGAGCTCTTGCCTGGTCAAAGGCAGCGGCTAAGTCGAGAGTTTTATTCTCCAATAAACGCTGCCTTATTATTGGTGATTGCAGGCCACTGATAAAAGCATCCCTGATGGACTCTTCACAATACTGAGCAGCTGTCACTGCTTGGAAGTGACAGTCCTTACCTAAAATTTTCAGTGCTTGAAAGTATTCCTCTAAGGACTCATCAATCTGCTGGCGGCGAGTTGCAAGGCGATAGCGTGCAAAGATTTCATTTGTAGGTTTAATATACTGAGACTTGAGGGTTTTGATAGCATCTTCGTAGGTATTACACTCAGAAATAGCCTCATATATCTTAGGTGACACAAAATTGATGAGCAGACTTAGTTTATCTAGATCTTCTTTAGGAAGGGCTCCCAAGAAGTTTTCGAAAGTCTTAAACCAGTGCTTCCATTCCTGAGCAGCCGTTGATAAGCTGGGGTCACAGTCTAGCCTCTCAGGTTTCAGTAAACGCTCCATGTTGTGATGTAGTCTAGCGCAGGATCACCACCAGGTAGCCCAGGATTCTATGTTCAATAAATTGTTGTGATAGAAACACAGGCCTTATCTCTAGGCTTTATTGAACATAGAATCTTCATAGTACTTCTGCAACAACAAAATATAATGACTAGTACATCTAATAATGGCTTCTACAGGGATGGTGATGTCTTGCATATGTCAAGAGAAAAGTTATAACTACAGGCCACATATTTAAACTCACCATGTAATCTGCATCGCTGATAAATGGATAAAGTAGGAGAGAATCACACACCATGTGTTGGTGCCCATGACACACACCAAACTGTTGTTGTTGTTAAGGGCCCCTAGAGGTGGTGCAGTATTATCCTGCTGCTGCTCCCCACAGGACCAGTATCACTACAAATGTACAGAGAACTTTCACGGCGCGCATAACGGAGATAAAACACCTCAATTACTGGGAGCGCTTGAGGTTCCTAAACCTGTATTCCCTGGAACGCAGGAGGGAGAGATACATGATTATATACACCTGGAAAATCCTAGAGGGACTAGTACCGAACTTGCACACGAAAATCACTCACTACGAAAGCAAAAGACTTGGCAGACGATGCACCATCCCCCCAATGAAAAGCAGGGGTGTCACTAGCACGTTAAGAGACCATACAATAAGTGTCAGGGGCCCGAGACTGTTCAACTGCCTCCCAGCACACATAAGGGGGATTACCAACAGACCCCTGGCAGTCTTCAAGCTGGCACTGGACAAGCACCTAAAGTCAGTTCCTGATCAGCCGGGCTGTGGCTCGTACGTTGGTTTGCGTGCAGCCAGCAGCAACAGCCTGGTTGATCAGGCACTGATCCACCAGGAGGCCTGGTCACAGACCGGGCCGCGGGGGCGTTGACCCCCGAAACTCTCTCCAGAAACTCTCTCCAGGTAAACTCCAGGCCACAGGGATGTTAGGAAGTATTTCTTCAGCCACAGAGTAGTCAGTAAGTGGAATAGTTTGGGAAGCAATGTAGTGGAGGCAGGATCCATACATAGCTTTAAGCAAAGGTATGATAAAGCTCACGGCTCAGGGAGAGTGACCTAGTAGCGATCAGTGAAGAGGTGGGGCCAGGAGCTCGGACTCGACCCCCGCAACCTCAACTAGGTGAGTACACACACACACACACACACACACACACACACACACACACACACACATACATTTTTAAGTTTGTAATAATGGCTTAATAGTTAAGGCATAGTTTAATATGATTATTATGTACCCCATACCCATCCTGTGGGTGATAGTCAAAAGATTATAGAGGTACATAATAGGCCCAGGGACTGGGCCCCAAAGTTTTGATGGCTGAGAAAGTTACAAAGGTAAGTAAGTTTAATCAGGTACACACAAATACAGTTACATGTATATAGATTACCATACATAGCAGCATATGTGTAAGGTACCTAGGATAACCCAAAAAAAGTCAGACAGAGTGACTTATTTCCATTAGGGTCCTTTAATGAACTCCAGATAGATCTGGTCACAATCATGACAAGTTACAAAGGATATTTACAGATTACAGAGGTACATAATGGGTTCAGGGACTGGGCCCCCAAAGTTTTGATACCTGAACTAGGTACAAACGTAATGAACTCGCAAGTTACAAAGGTAATGAATCCTGTAAGTAAAGTTACTTATTGACGTTTATACATGGCTACAATCATGAACAAATTATAGAGTAATGAGCAATTCACACATCCACACCCGGTCACAACTATGAGTTATTGATGCAAATATTAATTGTTCGGTCTCTCTCTGTCTCTCTCTCTCTCTCTCTCTCTCTCTCTCTCTCTCTCTCTCTCTCTTTCTCTGTCGTTGTCTGTGTGTCTGTGTGTCTGTCGCTGTCTGCGTCTCTGTCTCTGTCTATCTCTGTCTGTCTCTGTGTCTGTCTCTGTCTGTGTCTGTCTCTGTCTCTCTGTCTCTATGTCTCTCTGTCTCTCTGTCTCTCTCTGTCTCTCACAAATAGATGAGTACACAAACAAATGCACGAGTACAAGCACTCAAACATATATGAGTACACAAATACACATGCAAGCACACAGACACACACACACACACACACACACACACACACACACACACACACACACACACACACACACACACACACACACACACACACACACTCACACACACACACGCATGCACCTACAACAGGCCTAGTGTCTAATCGACATGTGCCTAGGACCAAATGGTAACCAAATGGTAACTAACACACACACAAACACACACACACACACACACAAACACACACACACACACACATACATACATGTGCATGCACATACAACAGGCCTAGTGTCTAATCGACATGTGCTTAGGACCAAATGGTAACTAACACACACACACACACACACACACACACACACACACACACACACACACACACACACACACACACACACACACACATACACACACACACACACACACCAGGCCTAGTGTCTAATCGACATGTGCCTAGGACAAAATGGTAACTAACACACGCATGCACATACAACAGGCCTAGTGTCTAATCGACATGTGCCTAGGACCAAATGGTAACTAATACACACGCATGCATGCACATACAACAGGCCTAGTGTCTAATTGACATGTTCCTAGGACCAAATGGTAACATATGCATGCACATACAACAGGCCTAGTGTCTAATCGACATGTGCCTAGGACCAAATGGTAACTAACACACACACACACACACACACACACACACACACACACACACATACACGCATGATAATACTTTATTTACAGTGAGCATAGTCAGGGTATTTCTCCAGAATGGTCTGTAATATACCACGGTGGATGAAATGCTTTGCCATTTCTTGAACATAATGACAGGAGATTTCAACATAAACATACTACACGACCAGGACCCACAAGTTACCAAATTCACAAACACAATGAGCAACTGCCTGTTGCTACCAGCAATATCTAAACCTACAAGAATCACCGAGACAAGCATCTCCTTAACAGACCACATCTGGACAAACACCATAGCCCCTCTAAAATCAGACATAATCACAGACAACACTACAGACCACTACCCAACCTTTCTCATAACTAATCTGGGCAAATTGCCACAAGACATTACTAAAGTACCCTTCAGACTACATAACGAGACAGCTGTTAACAACTTTATAGCAGCTATGAATAACATCGATTGGCAAAATGAGCTCGAAACATATACATATAACCAAGTAACCAAGTAAACCAAGTCCTAACCGATATAAGCTGGGAAGATATACTAAGCAACACAGACCCCAACTTATGCCTAGAACAGATTAACTCGGTGGCACTCGATGTATGCACAAGGCTTATTCCTCTAAGAAAAAGGAGGAGTAGATGTAAAACAGAAAGAGACAGGCGCTCCCTTTACAGGCGACGGAAAAGAATAACAGAGCGGCTAAAAGAGGTCAATATATCTGAAATGCGTAGGGAGACACTGGTCAGAGAAATAGCAAGCATCGAACTTAAGCTAAAAGAATCCTTTAGGAGTCAGGAATCGCGGGAAGAACTAAAAGCCATAAATGAAATCGAAAGAAACCCAAAGTATTTCTTCTCCTATGCCAAATCAAAATCGAGAACAACGTCCAGTATTGGGCCCCTACTTAAACAAGATGGGTCCTACACAGATGACAGCAAGGAAATGAGTGAGCTACTCAAGTCCCAATATGACTCAGTTTTTAGCAAGCCGCTAACCAGACTGAGAGTCGAAGATCAAAATGAATTTTTTATGAGAGAGCCACAAAATTTGATTAACACAAGCCTATCCGATGTTATCCTGACGCCAAATGACTTCGAACAGGCGATAAATGACATGCCCATGCACTCTGCCCCAGGGCCAGACTCATGGAACTCTGTGTTCATCAAGAACTGCAAGAAGCCCCTATCACGAGCCTTTTCCATCCTATGGAGAGGGAGCATGGACACGGGGGTCGTCCCACAGTTACTAAAAACAACAGACATAGCCCCACTCCACAAAGGGGGCAGTAAAGCAACAGCAAAGAACTACAGACCAATAGCACTAACATCCCATATCATAAAAATCTTTGAAAGGGTCCTAAGAAGCAAGATCACCACGCATCTAGAAACCCATCAGTTACACAACCCAGGGCAACATGGGTTTAGAACAGGTCGCTCCTGTCTGTCTCAACTATTGGACCACTACGACAAGGTCCTAAATGCACTAGAAGACAAAAAGAATGCAGATGTAATATATACAGACTTTGCAAAAGCCTTCGACAAGTGTGACCATGGCGTAATAGCGCACAAAATGCGTGCTAAAGGAATAACAGGAAAAGTCGGTCGATGGATCTATAATTTCCTCACTAACAGAACACAGAGAGTAGTCGTCAACAGAGTAAAGTCCGAGGCAGCTACGGTGAAAAGCTCTGTTCCACAAGGCACAGTACTCGCTCCCATCTTGTTCCTCATCCTTATATCCGACATAGACAAGGATGTCAGCCACAGCACCGTGTCTTCCTTTGCAGATGACACCCGAATCTGCATGACAGTGTCTTCCATTGCAGACACTGCAAAGCTCCAGGCAGACATCAACCAAATCTTTCAGTGGGCTGCAGAAAACAATATGAAGTTCAACGATGAGAAATTTCAATTACTCAGATATGGTAAACATGAGGAAATTAAATCTTCATCAGAGTACAAAACAAATTCTGGCCACAAAATAGAGCGAAACACCAACGTCAAAGACCTGGGAGTGATCATGTCGGAGGATCTCACCTTCAAGGACCATAACATTGTATCAATCGCATCTGCTAGAAAAATGACAGGATGGATAATGAGAACCTTCAAAACTAGGGAGGCCAAGCCCATGATGACACTCTTCAGGTCACTTGTTCTATCTAGGCTGGAATATTGCTGCACACTAACAGCACCAAGGTTATTTGTAAATAGGGTTAGGAGCAGGATCATGCAAGGAGTAGAAAAGGTTGTGTTGGTTTGTGGGTCTGCGAATGTCTTCGTCAAGGAGAGAGGTCCAGTAGTCATGTCGTGTCTCAAGTTTGTCTATCTGTCTGTCACTGAGCGTCTTCCAGTACAGATTCAGCGCAGGGATGTCTAATTGGGCATGGAGAGACTCGCTTGTGGCGAAGTCCTCCCATCTGACATCAAGCACCCAGCGCAGCGCCTTGTTCTGGACACGCTG
This sequence comes from Cherax quadricarinatus, assembly GCF_038502225.1. Classification (NCBI taxonomy): domain Eukaryota; kingdom Metazoa; phylum Arthropoda; class Malacostraca; order Decapoda; family Parastacidae; genus Cherax; species Cherax quadricarinatus. Next base: position 10,395 of record NW_027200224.1, on the reverse strand, counting down.
CAGTTTAAGTAAGTTTGTTTTTGCTGCAAGAGAGAGGGCTAGAGGAGAGTAAGTTATCAGAGGACGTATTAGGGATTTGTAGAGGTGTAGTTTGGTGCGTTGAGAGGCATGTTTCAGCTTGTAGAGGCCCGCAAGGGCCTTACTAGCTATTGCATGCCTTGAGTGAATGTGTCCGTGTAAACGAAGAAGGTAGTCAAGATTAACGCCAAGGACAGTGACAGATTGTGTGATGGGGATGTAAGTGCGGGTGTCAGCTGTTCTGAGCTCGACAGGTAATGGAGGATCACGTTTCCTGTAGTTAAAATATGTAATGCTGGATTTAGCTGCATTGGTTTTGATCCTCCATTTTTGTTCCCAGATGGCTATCCTGTCGACCTCATTTTGTGTTTTGTGTGTGAGTGTATCTATATTGGCATGAGTGATAAGTTGTGTAATGTCGTCTGCATAGGCTAGTGTGATGGAGTTGTGGTATACAGGTGTTGGAATGTCGTTAGTGTATAAAATGTAGAGGGTAGGGGAGAGGACAGATCCCTGGGGTACTCCGGCATTTAGTGTGAAGTAGTCAGAGTAACAGCCTTGGAATTTGATTCTCATGGTACGGCCGTCTAGGAAGTTGCAGAGGAGTTTACGAGTAGTGAGAGGCAGGTTAAAGTTAGTGCAGAGTTTGTACTTGAGCCCTTCGTGCCAGACAGTGTCAAAAGCTTTTTCAACGTCTTTTGCAACCAGGGCTGTCCTGTTTCTTTGTTTTGTGTTTATGTGGATGTAGTTGAGAATGATGTTAATGGCATCCTGTGTGGATCTGTGTGTTCTGAAGCCAAACTGGCCATCAGAAAGTAGAGAATTGTGTTCCAGGTATCTGCGAAGGCGATGATTGATGAGTTTTTCAAAGAGTTTTCCTAAAGTTTCGAGGAGGCTGATAGGGCGATAGTTTCTAGGGTCAGAGTGGTCTTTATTGGGTTTAGGAAGGAGGATAGCAGTAGCAGCTTTGAAGAGGGAAGGGAAGTATCCAGAGGCAAGGGAGGCATTGAGGAGGTTTGTGTAGGCAGTAATGATAGAGTCAGGAAGGTGTTTTAGGATAATATGGTTTAGGCCAGAGGCACCAGGGGCCTTGGGAGGAAGGTGTCTGAGGAGAGTTTTAATGTCTGTGTTGGTGAAAGGAGTGTCAAGTTCTTGGGAGGAGGTAAGAGAGTCCAGATGGATGTGGCTGTCTGGTGTTGTTTCGTGTGTGTGTGTAGTGTTCCAGTGTTCTATGTTCTGAATGTGTTGAATAGCGTTAGGGTGGGGTGGGTGAGGGTGGAAGATGTTCTCCCAGATGTGTTTGAAGATGTTAGTAGCAGCCTGCGGGTCTGAGATGTGTGTGTTGTTGTGGGTGATGTGTTTGAATTTGTTGGTGGGAGTGGTGCCTCTGATTTTTTTGATAAAGTTCCAGTAGGCTTTGGTGTTTTTGATATGCTGTTTGTCCGCTTGTAGTATGAGTTGTGACCAGTGATTGTTGTGGTCTTAGTCTAGACTGTGTAGAATGTTGTTTCTGAGGTAAGTGAGATCTAATCGGACTTGATTAAATCTATGTGTGTTGTAGAGAAAGCGGTTGTGGTAACAGATAATTAGTCTTCTTGTTCTGATTGAGGGTTTGAAGGAATAACGAGTGGTGTGGGTTTTCTTTGGTATTGCGGTGTTGGCTGCTTGTGTAATGGTGTCTTGGATGAGAGCAAGTTGAGTGTCAATGTCAGAGATGGGTTTGTTGTTGTAGTCATAGGTGAGGTTAGTATTATCTATGTGTTGTTTGAAGGCATCCCAGTCAGCGTTCTTGTAGGAGAAGGAAGGTGTGGCCGGGATGAGGATAGGGTTGGAGGAGATGTGTAAGATGACGGGAATGTGATCAGAGCCTGTAATAGGGCCAGGTGATATGTAGTGTTGAAAGAGAGAGCTGGCTCGGTTTGCCAGAATGATGTCGGGTTTGCCTTGGCCAGTGTGATTGTAGAAGGTGTTGAAGTCTGGGCCGAGGTGAACTAGGTGTTTGTGGTTTGTGAAGTTGAGTAATTGGTGACCAAGTTGGTTGTTACTGGTGTGATGAAAGGCGGTGTGTTTGGCATTCATATCAGCTAGTAGGTATGTTGGTGTGTTGGTGTAGTTGAAGACTAAGGAAAGGTCGTGTATGTTGAGAATAGTGTTTGGGCGAGCATAGGTGGTGAAAAAGATAAAGGGGCCAAGGTGGGTGTGTATTCTGACTGCAAGACAGTGTTGGTGAATAAAAGGGATTGGGAGAAATTCGTGTTTTATGTTGGATTTGACAAGGATGGCAACCCCATCATGGGGATCATAGGGGGACTGTAGTGCAGTATAACCATAATGACGGATACGTTGAGGGGCTTTGAGGCAGGTACTGTTTAGCAAAACAATATCTGGCGTCTCTGCTTCAAGGAGCTTGGCCAGTAGATGTCTAATTGTAAAGTAAGAATGTACGTTGAAGTGAATCACCTTAAACATGATTTAACGGTTTCGTCATAGCAAAGTTAATGTCGGGGGAGGAGTTTGGATTAAAGCCCATGATAGTGGTGCCATCAGTGGATGTGTGTTTGTAGGTGCTACGGACCAGTTTCCTGGAGGGGGAGGAAGAGATGGATCTGTTTTTATGTTCTTTTGTCTGTCTGTCAGAAGTTGGGGCAGGTTTAGGTTTGAGTGGATTTTGTCTGGAAGAGGTGGAGTTGGACCTGGATGAAGTTTTTGTGGTGGAGGAGTGGGCGAAGGTGGATGCAGAGGAAGTGGTAGGGGATGAGGAAGAGGAAGCTATGGTAAGGGATGAGGAAGGGGAAGCTATGGTAAGGGATGAGGAAGTGGAAGCTTTGGAAGGGGATGAGGAAGTGGGTAAGGAAGTGGGGGAGGGGTGGTCGTAGTAGCAGCAGTAGGGGTGTTGGTGGGAGGTGTAGAAGTAGTGAAGAGGGGTAGGGGAGGAGGAGAGCTGGTGGGAGTAGGCAGTAGGGGGGTGGGAGAGAGGGAGGAGGGAGAGGTTGTAGGAGGCTTAGAAGAGAAACAGGAAGGTGGGACAGTGTTGAGACTTAAATACTGTCGGAAGGAGAGGTGCAGAGTAGTAGTAGTGAGAATGTAGCCACTGAGAGGTCACGTCCCTCTCAGTTCAGATCAAACAATTCTCACTTGAAAAAGTTGTCCAATGTGTTTTCTCTTCTGTACCAAGATGCCATTGTGTTGCAGTGTCTGACAGAGTGAATATCAAAATGGTATACAATACCAACAGGTTCAATTCAGTCCAAGTTTATTCTCTATAAGGGTTACAATGTGGGGTTTACAGGTTTTGGGTATTGTGTGGTTTACATGTTATAAAATACTAATTACAGAGGAGGCCACTAGGACACCTAGCATGGCTAGGCATTTCGAGCAGACTTAGATTAATTCTTAACATTAAATCCTTACAGATTATGGTATTAATGCTAAGTGACTACATCATAATATGTGAGTTTAGCAATGTGAATGCTTTTGTTTTGGCACAATACAGGTATACAAGGTATCTATATTGGAGTATCATAGGCAAACTTATGACTAGTTAGGATTTATTATTTTAAGATTAAGATTAGTATTTCTGGGTTTATAGTCAGTGGGTGAGTGAGTGTAATTGTAAACCACCAGGTGGTCATCATGTAGTTAGTTGTCGGGGTGGATCAGGGAGATAAGATGTTTTTTTAACTGTAGTTTTGGAAGTGATGAATGTGTCTGCAGTTCTAGAGTTTTCAGGTAGGGTGTTCCAGATTTTAGGTCCTTTGAAATACATTGAATTTTTGTAAAGGTTTAGTCGGACACGGGGAATGTCATAGAGATGTTTGTGTCTGGTGTTATGCCTATGGATCCTGTCACAGGGTTGGTAGGTAAGACACATAGGCAACATTATTCTGAAACATTTCGCCTGCACAGTAGGGTTCTTCAGTCGAGTACAGAAAGTAGGCAGGAGCAGTAGAGATGTGAAGACGATGTAATCAGTCCATCACCCTTGAAGTCGTAGATTTGAGGTTGTCAGTCCTTCAGCCTGGAGAAGTTCTGTTCCAAAGTCTGGAACTAACTGAAGATCAAGCGACAGTGTTGAGACCTAAATACTGTCGGAAGGAGAGGTGCAGAGTAGTAGTCTCAACATTGTCACTTGATCTTCAGTTAGTTTCAGACTTTGGAACAGAGCTTCTCCAGGCTGAGGGACTGACAACCTCAAATCTACAACTTCAAGGGTGATGGACTGATTACATCGTCTTCACATCTCTACTGCTCCTGCCTACTTTCTGCACTCGACTGAAGAAGCCTACTGTGTAGCCTACTTTGTATACAATACCTGTCGGTATTGTATACCATTTTGATATTCACTCTGTCAGACACTGCAACACAATGGCATCTTGGTACAGAAGAGAAAACACCTTGGACAACTTTTTCAAGTGAGAATTGTTTGATCTGAGAGGGACGTGACCTCTCAGTGGCTACATTCTCACTACTACTACTCTGCACCTCTCCTTCCGACAGTATTTAAGTCTCAACACTGTCGCTTAATCTTCAGTTAGTTCCGAACTAGAGAACAGTGTAAACGTTACTCGTCAGCACTTACCAGCCTGATAAGAAGATCTAAAAAATTGTATTATGAAAATAGATTACATAACATCAAAGGTGATATGAAAAAAAACTGGAAAACTTTATCTGAAATTCTTGGAACTAAAAAGCTATCCAAAAACAAAACAATCAAACAAAATCAGATGAACCCCTACTCACACCAACTGAAACGGCTAACAGACTCAATGTTTTCTTCTCCACTATAGGAAAAAATCTAGTGAAAAAAATACCAAGCGCAAACACCTGTCCATCAGACTACCTCATAGGTACCTACCCAAATACGCTATTCCTAGCTCCAACCAACCCAATAGAAGTTACTCTCATCATAAACACCCTTAAAAACAAGGCAGGAGACATAAACAATTTGCCTGCTTTTATGTACAAAAAAGCTTCTCAAGTATTGTCACTAATTATTGCAACACTCTTTAACAAATCCATTGAATCATCTACCTTCCTAACAATCCTCAAAATAGCGAGGGTCATTCCAATCCACAAAGGAGGTGGCCAAGCCGACTTGAATAACTATAGACCAATAACTAATTTACCACTGCTCTCTAAAATCTTTGAAAAATTAATTCATAGAAATAAATAAATAAATAAATAAATAGACGGATCTATTCCTACCTCGTCTCACACAACATATTAAACCCTTGTCAGTTTGGATTCAGGAATAATAAAAGCACAAATGATGCTATCATACACATGCTAGAACTAATATATACTGCACTCGAAAAGAAAGAAGTCCCGCTGGGCATTTTCATTGATTTACGGAAACTTTCGATACAGTCGACCATGAACTGCTGTACTCCAAATTAACGCACTATGGTATCAGAGGCCACTCCCTCAACTACCTAAAATCATACCTTAGTAACAGAACTCAATATGTGTATGCAAATGATGCAAACTCTTCCACCCAACCAATCACAGTAGGAGTCCCACAAGGAAGTGTCCTTGAACCACTCCTCTTTCTCATCTACATCAATGATCTACCGAATGCATCACAGCTACTCAAACCCATATTATTTGCAGATGACACTACATGTCTTTTCCCACCCAAACACAGTCATACTAGCAAACACAGTCAATACCGAATAGCATTGACCTCTTCGCTTTCGGGCTCGGAGGTTGTGCTGCACCTCTACCAACATTGCGTTCATTACATTTATCAACGGTATTGTATTCAACATTAATGTCAATGTGGTTAACCTAATCACACTCGGCACCACCACTTATATTACATTCATCACTATTACTAACATTATAGACACCACTGCCCTCATCACATTCAGCACCACCACTTATATTACGCTCATCACTGTTACTAACATCATAGACACCACTGCCTTCATTATGTTGCTCACTATAGTTATCAACATAAGTATTGTATTCGCCATTACTGTAATAAAGGACACCACCACTACCACCACCACCTTGTTCAGCAGCCTTACACTCGCTTTCACAAATTGTGACTCTTGTTATTGGTACACTCTACACTTCTTTCCTTGTGTTGTTCAAGTTGTTGTTTCAGGAGAAATTGTTGTGTTTCCAGCACCCTTATGTGCGACATCAGGTTGTATACCACAGCAGCAAGACTTGGAACATCTGGAGATGTGAAGTCCCGGTCAGCTGAGCTCGTTGGCTGACTGTCAGCTGACTCAGCTAGGCTGGTGTTGACAGCAGACGTGATGGAGGTCTGTTGGCGTGCTCCCCAGGTGAGGTGCTCAACCCCATTGTCTGAGGGCAGGCATGAGCCAGTATTCAGACTCGAGGTACCTGGTAGTCCTGGGGGGTCATAATGGGGGGTACAGGGTGAGGTGCGGTTGGCTGCGATGTGGGCAGCCCTCACACTGCAGCCAGCATGAGCTGCTGTAACTCCTGAGGTCTTACAATTGATACATTGTTTAGCAACAGTCTGTTGCTGTTTGATCATATCATAACACCGTTCAGAAGGATGAGCATTGGCACACAGTGCACACCAGTGTGACTTCCTGGGAATTTCCTGGCAATGTGGCTCCAGTGTTGACACTTATAACATCGACGTTGAGGAGGTCTGTACAATGCAATGTTATAGCGTCTGTTGAGGGCTGCACGGGAGTGAATGCGTGGCAGATTCCCCTGGCCAGTCCATTCAGCTAATATCAGACCATTGGAAAGTCGACGAGGGCTTGCAACTTGCTCTGACACCAGATATTGAGGATTCAAGTGCTTGTTGACGTTGTAGATGACAATAAGCACTTTAGGTGCCCTAGAAACCAGTTATTGATGCATGCGCCAATTTCTTTGACAGCCCAGTACCAGTGAAACGGGTGTTTCCTTACATATGCAGCCCCATCTCACTTAGCATTAAGTAATGTATGTACCTGGGTGTGGAAAATACCGTATATATTTTCTGGAAATACGGTAATTTATAGGTAAATAGATGCCCTATATTGTATTTTTAAAAGAAGTATGATATCGAAAATGGGAAACCTGCGGCTGGGGGAGTCAGTCGCCATTTTGTTTGAATTTGGATTAGAAACGTTGGTGTAATGGGAAGAATTTTTTGTGCTCTAGAGGTTAAAATTGGGCTGACGCCTCTCAAATAGGAGACGAAATTGTTGGATGTGCATTCCTGCATAACTTGAGATATCAGGCGACTGGACAAGACAGCTCCAGGAACCTCAGATAAGTCTTATGTAGCAGGCGCGGATCTAGGAACAAAGTTTGGGGGAAGGCCTGACGGCAGAATTTTCGGTTGTTTAAAGAGCATTAGCATTACCGTTTCTCCACTAACAGGATTCTTATTTGTTAATTACTGGCGGACTGACCTAAATGAATGGGCATAACCATCTGCTCTAGGTGCCAGTGTTTCTCTTCGGATCCAAATGAGAGGGCCAATTTTTCTGAGAAAAAAAAAAACACTGACCTTACAATGTGAGGAATTTTGTATCTTATTAAAACTTTATTGAAAGTAAGAATTTAATAGCTAGAGACTTTTACATTAGACCTTAACTTAAATGTAGAATATATATATATATATATATATATATATATATATATATATATATATATATATATATATATATATATATATATATATATATATATATATATATATATACCTGCTTAAGACAGTAAGCATTATACTTTATAATATTACCTATAATAGTAGCCTTAAAAGTAACATGCAAAGGTTATTACACTGAAAGGATTAATCACACTGCAGCCTAAGCAAAGAGAAGACGGCGGTTCCTTTCCGCAAACTTGTTGATCACACGATCAACAGGAACATGTACATCGTTATGGACGGCGAGTAGTGCGAGGCCGTTGAGGCGATCCTGACCTATGGTGCTCCTCAAGTATGTCTTCAGGCGTTTCAGGGCTGAGAACGATTGTTTGGCTTCTGCATTTGAGACTGGCAGGGTCAGTAGGATGGTAAGGAGCTTCGCGATGTTCGGAAACATACGGGCCTCGGCATATTCCTTTGCTTTCTTGACAGATTCGAAGGCCGGAGCGGAACATGTCCACCACTGTGTTTCCGTCTGCATGAGCAAAAGTGACTCAACGTCACTTTCGTAGAGTTTAGTGGCTTTAAGAACAGCATCCACGTTTGCTTTTGAGCCCCTGAGCAGCTCCTTCAATCGGAGAGCAACGGGCACAGTGTCATCATCAAATCTGCTCTTCAACTCAGCGATCACATGGTCAACGAACGGAATATACACCGAGCGCCGATAGTACTCCTGACAGCTTTGGGAGGGTGTGCGCCCACTGTATTGCTTTCATCAAGCTTTCTCTGGAAGCCTCGTTCTTTTTTCTGAGCCTGTTTACTAAAATATGTTTTAAATCTGCCTTCACCATCATCTACGTCAACACCATCAGCTATACTCATAGCTGACAGGAGTTTCACACTGGCGATGGGCTAAAGGATAACGGTGAATAGAAGGGACAAGGAAGGGATATTCACTTCGCTAGACACAGGCAATATGGGTGTAGTGGCCTGCGGGTCGCAGTGCGATTTTCAAGGTCATTCAGTGGGCCCACAGTCGTCTCGAGAGTTACCAACACTGTACTACTTGTTAATTACTCCAAACCCGCAGCACTTAACACATCTAGCACACGTGTCTTGGAATGACAGACAAATTTACACTACATAAGAACTAGTTCTCACAACACCGAAGGTACGGCCAGAACACTGTAGAACGTTCACGAAGGCTGGCTTGGAGCGCTGTTTAGCCTGGATCAGCTAAACTCGCCCTTATCCCATATGTAGATAATGGCGACGAGTTAAGGGATACCGGTGAATAGGAAAGTCGAGGAAGGGACATTCACCTCACTAGACACACGCAGTATGGGTGTAAGTGGCATGCGGGTCTTATAGTGCCATTTTCAAGGTCACCCAGCAGGCCAGACATTCCTCACTCATTTTAAGCCTACGTAGGTACTGATGGTAGCACAATGTCAGTGAAATCCACTCATGCAAATAGTTACAACAAATCTGCAGCACTTAACACTTCAGCACTTAAAAAGTCAGTACTGCAATGCTCGTTAAGTTGTTCTTAACTAAGCCACTAGAGGAAACACTGGTATGCCAGCAGCACTGTAGAACATATACAGGAGCTGTAACTGCAGGCTGCCTTAGCTTGTCCTGGCTAGCTTGGAATGCTGCTTTCAAGCTTGCTTGAATGTGCTTGCTAAGCCCGTGTCAACCACTTGGATATTTGCTTGTAGCAGGCAGGTAGGCACACAGGAGACATATTCGTAAGATGAGTGGAGTGCGGCACAGAGGACTGACACGGGCACTCAAGCATTTATGTGGTGTAGCAGGACATCGAAATGAGATGGTGAATGGAGGAAATAAGGAGTATCAATCACCCACAGTTAAGTAACCCTTCTAGTTATAGCAGACTGATACTGGCCAGTTAGGTATGTTGTAATTGGATAGGTTATGAGTGATCCAGCTACATCAAGTGACCACCAGAGAATATCTGGTAAGTGGAGAGATTATGTACAAGTGTTTTTCCTTGATGGATATATCCATGTGTAACCTACCCCCCCCTTCATTCAGTTACACTAATATAATCTATACAGTCCACAATTAATTAGTAGCACCGTACTTGTGGGTGCTATCCAATCCATACTGGTCTCGGATAGATATGGATAAGATTGTGAGGTCGAAGGGACCACCTGCCGTGACCAGGGGTGGTTAAGTTTTCTCACATGTCTACACGGGGTGACTACAGTAAACAATATGGTTGTCTCCCAATGAGATTACTTGTATGTATATAATGTTGAGGTACATACAGGTAATCACCCCTAGAAAATTTTCCACATCTGCCCGCTGGTCCTTCCTGAACCGGATGCAATCAGTGAAAAATTAATTGAATTAATTACTTAATAATTAAGTGACTGATTGAAGGAAGTGGGTATAGGGTACACAAGTTTAATCGATCGTGTGGTGGATGATAATTAGCTAACACATGTGTGGCTAGGATTTATACAAGAGTAAAGTGCAAGAATTACTCTTATAAGGCGCCTACTTAAGTTGTATAATTGGTGATTAATAATTCTCTAACCATGACTGGATCTGATGGAGTTAATGTGGCTGACAAGCCCGTGAATTTTAGAGTAATGAAAGCATCATTACAGGCTACTAAAGCCATGTGACGAAGGCATTTGATTTAGTGAATCAAAGAACCATGAACCCTAATGAATTAAAGTTATATTTAGATGCTTTAGAGAGTAGATTTGGTTGGTACAAATTGTGGTTTAAAGACTGTGAAAGAGATCTGCTGGAGAATTGTGCAGATGGAATGGAAA
>NW_027200223.1:0-22967 GCF_038502225.1 Cherax quadricarinatus | reverse complement strand
ATGCCTCCATAGCACTGAACTAGGCTTCCACCTGCATGGGTAGCATGCCACCATATCACTGAACAAGGCTTCCACCTCCATGGGTAGCATGCCACCATAACACTGAACAAGGCTTCCACCTGCGTGGGTAGCATGCCACCATAGCACTGAACTAGGCTTTCACCTCCATAGGTAGCATGCCACCATAGCACTGAACGAGGCTTCCACCTCCATGGGTAGCATGCCACCATAGCACTGAACTAGGCTTCCACCTGCATGGGTAGCATGCCACCATAGCACTGAACTAGGCTTCCACCTCCATGGATAGCATGCCACCATAGCACTGAACTAGGCTTCCACCTAAATGGGTAGCATGGCACATAGCACCGAACAAGGCTTCCACCTGCATGGATAGCATGCCACCATTGCACTGAACTAGGCTTCCACCTCCATGGGTAGCATGATACCATAGCACTGAACAAGGCTTCCACCTCAATGGGTAGTATGCCACCATAGCACTGAACTAGGCTTCCACCTCCATGGGTAGCATGCCACCATAATACTGAACAAGGCTTCCACCTCCTTGGGTAGCATGCCACCATATCACTGAACAAGGCTTTCACCTCCATGGGTAGCATGCCACCATAACAGTGAAATAGGCTTCCACCTCCACGGGTCGCATGCCACCATAGCACTGAACAAGGCTTCCTCCTCCATGGGTAGCATGCTAACATAGTACTGAACTAGGCTTCCACCTCCATGGGTAGCATGCCAACATAGCTCTGAACTAGGCTTCCACCTCCTTGGGTAGCATGCCACCATAGCACTGAATAAGGCTTCCACCTCCATGGGTAGCATGCCACCATAGCACTGAACAAGGCTTCCACCTCATTGGGCTGCATGCCACCATAGCACTGAACTAGGCTTCCACCTCCATGGGTAGCATGCCACCATAGCACTGAACTAGGCTTCCACCTGCATGGGTAGCATGCCACCATATCAATGAACAAGGCTTCCACCTCCATGGGTAGCATGCCACCATAACACTGAACAAGGCTTCCACCTGCGTGGGTAGCATGCCACCATAGCACTGAACTAGGCTTTCACCTCCATGGGTAGCATGCCACCATAGCACTGAACGAGGCTTCCACCTCCATGGGTAGCATGCCACCATAACACTGAACTAGGCTTCCACCTGCATGGGTAGCATGCCACCATAGCACTGAACAAGGCTTCCACCTGCATGGGTAGCATGCCACCATAGCACTGAACTAGGCTTCCACCTGCATGTGTAGCATGCCACCATAGCACTGAACAAGGCTTCCACCTGCATGGGTAGCTTGCCACCATAGCACTGAACAAGGCTTCCACCTGCATGGGTAGCATGCCACCATAGCACTGAACTAGGTATCCACCTAGATGGGTAGCATGCCACCATAGCACTGAAGAAGGCTTCCACCTCAATGGGTAGCATGCCACCATCGCACTGAACAAGGCTTCCACCTCAATGGGTAGCATGTCACCATAGCACTGAACTAGGCTTCCACCTCCATGGGTAGCATGCCACCAAAGCACTGAACTAGGCTTCCACCTGCATGGGTAGCTTGCCACCATAGCACTGAACAAGGCTTCCACCTGCATGGGTAGCATGCCACCATAGCACTGAACTAGGCTTCCACCTCCATGAGTGGCATGCAACCATAGAACTGAAGAAGGCTTCCACCTCAATGGGTAGCATGCCACCATCGCACTGAACAAGGCTTCCACCTAAATGGTTAGCATGTCACCATAGCACTGAACTAGGCTTCCACCTCCATGGGTAGCATGCCACCATAACACTGAAGAAGGCTTCCACCTGCGTGGGTAGCATACCACCATAGCACTGAACTAGGCTTTCACCTCCATGGGTAGCATGCCACCATAGCACTGAACGAGGCTTCCACCTCCATGGGTAGCATGCCACCATAGCACTGAACTAGGCTTCCACATGCATGGGTAGCATGCCACCATAGCACTGAACAAGGCTTCCACCTCCATGGGTAGCATGCCACCATAGCACTGAACTAGGCTTCCACCTGCATGGGTAGCATGCCACCATAGCACTGAACAAGGCTTCCACCTGCATGGGTAGCTTGCCACCATAGCACTGAACAAGGCTTCCACCTGCATGGGTAGCATGCCACCATTGCACTGAACTAGGCTTCCACCTCCATGAGTGGCATGCCACCATAGCACTGAAGAAGGCTTCCACCTCAATGGGTAGCATGCCACCATCGCACTGAACAAGGCTTCCACCTCCATGGGTAGCATGTCACCATAGCACTGAACTAGGCTTCCACCTCCATGGGTAGCATGCCACCAAAGCACTGAACTAGGCTTCCACCTGCATGGGTAGCTTGCCACCATAGCACTGAACAAGGCTTCCTCCTCCATGGGTAGCATGCTAACATAGTACTGAACTAGGCTTCCACCTCCATGGGTAGCATGCCAACATTGCTCTGAACTAGGCTTCCACCTCCTTGGGTAGCATGCCACCATAGCACTGAATAAGGCTTCCACCTCCATGGGCAGCATGCCACCATAGCACTGAACAAGGCTTCCACCTCATTGGGCTGCATGCCACCATAGCACTGAACTAGGCTTCCACCTCCATGGGTAGCATGCCACCATAGCACTGAACTAGGCTTCCACCTGCATGGGTAGCATGCCACCATATCAATGAACAAGGCTTCCACCTCCATGGGTAGCATGCCACCATAACACTGAACAAGGCTTCCACCTGCGTGGGTAGCATGCCACCATAGCACTGAACTAGGCTTCCACCTGCATGGGTAGCATGCCACCATAGCACTGAACAAGGCTTCCACCTCCATGGGTAGCATGCCACCATAGCACTGAACTAGGCTTCCACCTGCATGCGTAGCATGCCACCATAGCACTGAACAAGGCTCCCACCTGCATGGGTAGCTTGCCACCATAGCACTGAACAAGGCTTCCACCTGCATGGGTAGCATGCCACCATAGCACTGAACTAGGCTTCCACCTCCATGAGTGGCATGCCACCGTAGCACTGAAGAAGGCTTCCACCTCAATGGGTAGCATGCCACCATCGCACTGAACAAGGCTTCCACCTCCATGGGTAGCATGCCAACATAGCTCTGAACTAGGCTTCCACCTCCTTGGGTAGCATGCCACCATAGCACTGAATAAGGCTTCCACCTCCATGGGTAGCATGCCACCATAGCACTGAACGAGGCTTCCACCTCCATGGGTAGCATGCCACCATAGCACTGAACTAGGCTTCCACCTGCATGGGTAGCATGCCACCATAGCACTGAACAAGGCTTCCACCTCCATGGGTATCATGCCAACATAGCTCTGAACAAGGCTTCCACCTCCTTGGGTAGCATGCCACCATAGCACTGAATAAGGCTTCCACCTCCATGGGTAGCATGCCACCATAGCACTGAACAAGGCTTCCACCTCATTGGGCTGCATGCCACCATAGCACTGAACTAGGCTTCCACCTCCATGGGTAGCATGCCACCATAGCACTGAACTAGGCTTCCACCTGCATGGGTAGCATGCCACCATATCAATGAACAAGGCTTCCACCTCCATGGGTAGTATTACAAAAAAGTAATTTTTAAAAGAAGATGGTATTAAGATTTACTTCTTTTGTAATAAAGAGTTCGGGATACATAAATACACACATTAATATAAATTAATCTTTAATATATAAAAATCAACTATCTTTGGTCTAGAGGTATTTGAACTATGATATAATAATAATATGTACATGTTACTATAATAAATTATAATTAGCATCTAACTAAAATATAATTAATAACCCTACACAGGGTACAACTCTTGACACTACTGTCACTATATATATATATCTCTCTATGCTAAAACAATAAATTATAAATAACATTTTTATAATAATAAATTACAATCAACTGCCTCTCACGACACGAAGTCAGTCACACGACACTGTTCAGTGTACACTACAACCAGGCCATCTTCAGTGTCCCACGACACCCTTTTCATCTCAGTGTTCCACTACGGTCCTGTGCATATCTCAGTGTTCCACTCCATCGTACGTCCCTCAGTGTCACACTACGGTCCTGGCCCAGTTCAGTGTAACACTCCAACCTTTTCTTCATGTAATGTCCCACTAAACAGCATCTGACGACTCCGGCCCACAGTTGATAAACGTAGACGGTGAGTCCACAGACACCACCGGTAGTCCAGTAAATCCTCTCCAAAGGCGGTTGACACACCGCTAGCCGAACACCATGCTGCAAGCTCACTGAATGCGGCCGTCAAGTAACTGAGGCCAACAGACTCAGTGAGCTGCGGTGAGCGGTTCTTCTAACGCCAGTAGATAGGTACGATTCGGTGGTCAGGTACCTACTGCATAGACGTGTACCCTGAGGAGTTCAGGTACTTAATGTTGAAGCCAGTAGACGTGTACCCTTCGGTGGTCAGGTACCTACTGCTTAGGTGTGTACAGCGAGGCGCTCAGGTACATAATATTTCTAAAGCCAGTAGACGTGTACCCTTCGGTGGTCAGGTACCTACTGCTTAGGTGTGTACAGCGAGGCGCTCTGGTACATACTGTTACTAAAGCCAGTAGACGTGTACCCTTCGGTGGTCAGGTACCTACTGCTTAGGTGTGTACAGCGAGGCGCTCTGGTACATACTGTTACTAAAGCCAGTAGACGTGTACCCTTCGGTGGTCAGGTACCTACTGCTTAGGTGTGTACCGTGAGGCACACAGGCTCTTACTGCCCTAAGGCCGGCTCAGCAGCCCCCACATTGGGTTTGATGACGCACCCAGTGGTACTGCCGGCCGGCAGGTTAACTATTTAACCGCTAGTTTGGCAGGGGCCGCAACACCCCCACCACAAAAGGACCGACACACAAAGATCAATGTAATATGTATCCCGAACCGTCATCCCGGATATGATCATCCAGAAATCATTCTTGATAATCATTATCCTCCCGGACAGGCCACTCATATATTACAAAAAAGTAATTTTTAAAAGAAGATGGTATTAAGATTTACTTCTTTTGTAATAAAGAGTTCGGGATACATAAATACACACATTAATATAAATTAATCTTTAATATATAAAAATCAACTATCTTTGGTCTAGAGGTATTTGAACTATGATATAATAATAATATGTACATGTTACTATAATAAATTATAATTAGCATCTAACTAAAATATAATTAATAACCCTACACAGGGTACAACTCTTGACACTACTGTCACTATATATATATATCTCTCTATGCTAAAACAATAAATTATAAATAACATTTTTATAATAATAAATTACAATCAACTGCCTCTCACGACACGAAGTCAGTCACACGACACTGTTCAGTGTACACTACAACCAGGCCATCTTCAGTGTCCCACGACACCCTTTTCATCTCAGTGTTCCACTACGGTCCTGTGCATATCTCAGTGTTCCACTCCATCGTACGTCCCTCAGTGTCACACTACGGTCCTGGCCCAGTTCAGTGTAACACTCCAACCTTTTCTTCATGTAATGTCCCACTAAACAGCATCTGACGACTCCGGCCCACAGTTGATAAACGTAGACGGTGAGTCCACAGACACCACCGGTAGTCCAGTAAATCCTCTCCAAAGGCGGTTGACACACCGCTAGCCGAACACCATGCTGCAAGCTCACTGAATGCGGCCGTCAAGTAACTGAGGCCAACAGACTCAGTGAGCTGCGGTGAGCGGTTCTTCTAACGCCAGTAGATAGGTACGATTCGGTGGTCAGGTACCTACTGCATAGACGTGTACCCTGAGGAGTTCAGGTACTTAATGTTGAAGCCAGTAGACGTGTACCCTTCGGTGGTCAGGTACCTACTGCTTAGGTGTGTACAGCGAGGCGCTCAGGTACATAATATTTCTAAAGCCAGTAGACGTGTACCCTTCGGTGGTCAGGTACCTACTGCTTAGGTGTGTACAGCGAGGCGCTCTGGTACATACTGTTACTAAAGCCAGTAGACGTGTACCCTTCGGTGGTCAGGTACCTACTGCTTAGGTGTGTACAGCGAGGCGCTCTGGTACATACTGTTACTAAAGCCAGTAGACGTGTACCCTTCGGTGGTCAGGTACCTACTGCTTAGGTGTGTACCGTGAGGCACACAGGCTCTTACTGCCCTAAGGCCGGCTCAGCAGCCCCCACATTGGGTTTGATGACGCACCCAGTGGTACTGCCGGCCGGCAGGTTAACTATTTAACCGCTAGTTTGGCAGGGGCCGCAACAGGTAGCATGGCACCATAACACTGAACAAGGCTTCCACCTGCGTGGGTAGCATGCCACCATAGCACTGAACTAGGCTTTCACCTCCATGGGTAGCATGCCACCATAGCACTGAACGAGGCTTCCACCTCCATGGGTAGCATGCCGCCATAGCACTGAACTAGGCTTCCACCTGCATGGGTAGCATGCCACCATAGCACTGAACAAGGCTTCCACCTCCATGGGTAGCATGCCACCATAGCACTGAACTAGGCTTCCACCTGCATGGGTAGCATGCCACCATAGCACTGAACAAGGCTTCCACCTGCATGGGTAGCTTGCCACCATAGCACTGAACAAGGCTTCCACCTGCATGGGTAGCTTGCCACCATAGCACTGAACAAGGCTTCCACCTGCATGGGTAGCATGCCACCATAGCACTGAACTAGGTATCCACCTCCATGGGTAGCATGCCACCATAGCACTGAACTAGGCTTCCACCTCCATGGATAGCATGCCACCATAGCACTGAACAAGACTTCCACCTCCATGGGTAGCATGCCACCATAGCACTGAACAAGGCTTCCACCTGCACGGGAAGCATGCCACGATAGCACTGAACTAGGCTTCCACCTCCATGAGTGGCATGCCACCATAGCACTGAAGAAGGCTTCCACCTCAATGGGTAGCATGCCACCATCGCACTGAACAAGGCTTCCACCTCCATGGGTAGCATGTCACCATAGCACTGAACTAGGCTTCCACCTCCATGGGTAGCATGCCACCAAAGCACTGAACTAGGCTTCCACCTCCATGGGTAGCATGCCGCCATAGCACTGAACTAGGCTTCCACCACCATGGGTAGCATGCCACAATAGCACTGAATTAGGCTTCCACCTCCATGGATAGCATGCCACCATAGCACTGAACTAGGCTTCCACGTCCAAGGGTAGCATGCCGCCATAGCACTGATCAAGGCTTCCACCTCCATTGGTAGCATGCCACCATAGCACTTATCTAGTCTTCCACCTCCATGGGTAGCATGCCACCATAGCACTGAACTAGGCTTCCACCTCCATGGGTAGCATGCCACCATAACACTGAACTAGGCTTCCACCTCCATGGGTAGCATGCCACCATAGCACTGAACTAGGCTTCCACCACCATGGGTAGCATGCCACCATAGCACTGAACTAGGCTTCCACCTCCATGGGTAGCATGCCACCATAGCACTGAACTAGGCTTCCACCTCCATGGGTAGCATGCCACCGTAGCACTGAACTAGGCTTCCACCTCCATGGGTAGCATGCCACCATAGCACTGAACAAGGCTTCCACCTCCATGGGTAGCTTGCCACCATAGTACTGAACTAGGCTTCCACCTCCATGGGTAGCATGCCACCATTGCACTGAACTAGGCTTCCACCTCCATGGGTAGCATGCCACCATAGCACTGAACAAGGCTTCCACCTGCATGGGTAGAATGCCACCATAGCACTGAACAAGGCTTCCACCTCCATGGGTAGCATGCCACCATAGAACTGAACTAGTCTTCCACCTCCATGGGAAGCATGCCACCATAGCACTGAACTAGGCTTCCACCTCCATGGATAGCATGCCACCATAGCACTGAACTAGGCTTCCACCTAAATGGGTAGCATGGCACATAGCACTGAACAAGGCTTCCACCTGCATGGGTAGCATGCCACCATTGCACTGAACTAGGCTTCCACCTCCATGGGTAGCATGCCACCATAGCACTGAACAAGGCTTCCACCTCAATGGGTAGTATGCCACCATAGCACTGAACTAGGCTTCCACCTCCATGGGTAGCATGCCACCATAACACTGAACAAGGCTTCCACCTCCTTGGGTAGCATGCCACCATATCACTGAACAAGGCTTCCACCTCCATGGGTAGCATGCCACCATAACAGTGAAATAGGCTTCCACCTCCACGGGTCGCATGCCACCATAGCACTGAACAAGGCTTCCTCCTCCATGGGTAGCATGCTAACATAGTACTGAACTAGGCTTCCACCTCCATGGGTAGCATGCCACCATAGCTCTGAACTAGGCTTCCACCTCCTTGGGTAGCATGCCACCATAGCACTGAATAAGGCTTCCACCTCCATGGGTAGCATGCCACTATAGCACTGAACAAGGCTTCCACCTCATTGGGTTGCATGCCACCATAGCACTGAACTAGGCTTCCACCTCCATGGGTAGCATGCCACCATAGCACTGAACTAGGCTTCCACCTGCATGGGTAGCATGCCACCATATCACTGAACAAGGCTTCCACCTCCATGGGTAGCATGCCACCATAACACTGAACAAGGCTTCCACCTGCGTGGGTAGCATGCCACCATAGCACTGAACTAGGCTTTCACCTCCATGGGTAGCATGCCACCATAGCACTGAACGAGGCTTCCACCTCCATGGGTAGCATGCCACCATAGCACTGAACTAGGCTTCCACCTGCATGGGTAGCATGCCACCATAGCACTGAACTAGGCTTCCACCTCCATGGGTAGCATGCCACCATAGCACTGAACTAGGCTTCCACCTGCATGGGTAGCATGCCACCATAGCACTGAACAAGGCTTCCACCTGCATGGGTAGCATGCCACCATAGCACTGAACTAGGCTTCCACCTCCATGGGTAGCATGCCACCATAGCACTGAACAAGGCTTCCACCTCAATGGGTAGTATGCCACCATAGCACTGAACTAGGCTTCCACCTCCATGGGTAGCATGCCACCATAATACTGAACAAGGCTTCCACCTCCTTGGGTAGCATGCCACCATATCACTGAACAAGGCTTTCACCTCCATGGGTAGCATGCCACCATAACAGTGAAATAGGCTTCCACCTCCACGGGTCGCATGCCACCATAGCACTGAACAAGGCTTCCTCCTCCATGGGTAGCATGCTAACATAGTACTGAACTAGGCTTCCACCTCCATGGGTAGCATGCCAACATAGCTCTGAACTAGGCTTCCACCTCCTTGGGTAGCATGCCACCATAGCACTGAATAAGGCTTCCACCTCCATGGGTAGCATGCCACCATAGCACTGAACAAGGCTTCCACCTCATTGGGCTGCATGCCACCATAGCACTGAACTAGGCTTCCACCTCCATGGGTAGCATGCCACCATAGCACTGAACTAGGCTTCCACCTGCATGGGTAGCATGCCACCATATCAATGAACAAGGCTTCCACCTCCATGGGTAGCATGCCACCATAACACTGAACAAGGCTTCCACCTGCGTGGGTAGCATGCCACCATAGCACTGAACTAGGCTTTCACCTCCATGGGTAGCATGCCACCATAGCACTGAACGAGGCTTCCACCTCCATGGGTAGCATGCCACCATAGCACTGAACTAGGCTTCCACCTGCATGGGTAGCATGCCACCATAGCACTGAACAAGGCTTCCACCTCCATGGGTAGCATGCCACCATAGCACTGAACTAGGCTTCCACCTGCATGGGTAGCATGCCACCATAGCACTGAACAAGGCTTCCACCTGCATGGGTAGCTTGCCACCATAGCACTGAACAAGGCTTCCACCTGCATGGGTAGCATGCCACCATAGCACTGAACTAGGTATCCACCTCCATGGGTAGAATGCCACCATAGCACTGAAGAAGGCTTCCACCTCAATGGGTAGCATGCCACCATCGCACTGAACAAGGCTTCCACCTCAATGGGTAGCATGTCACCATAGCACTGAACTAGGCTTCCACCTCCATGGGTAGCATGCCACCAAAGCACTGAACTAGGCTTCCACCTGCATGGGTAGCTTGCCACCATAGCACTGAACAAGGCTTCCACCTGCATGGGTAGCATGCCACCATAGCACTGAACTAGGCTTCCCCCTCCATGAGTGGCATGCAACCATAGCACTGAAGAAGGCTTCCACCTCAATGGGTAGCATGCCACCATCGCACTGAACAAGGCTTCCACCTCCATGGGTAGCATGTCACCATAGCACTGAACTAGGCTTCCACCTCCATGGGTAGCATGCCACCATAACACTGAACAAGGCTTCCACCTGCGTGGGTAGCATGCCACCATAGCACTGAACTAGGCTTTCACCTCCATGGGTAGCATGCCACCATAGCACTGAACGAGGCTTCCACCTCCATGGGTAGCATGCCACCATAGCACTGAACTAGGCTTCCACCTGCATGGGTAGCATGCCACCATAGCACTGAACAAGGCTTCCACCTCCATGGGTAGCATGCCACCATAGCACTGAACTAGGCTTCCACCTCCATGGGTAGCATGCCACCATAGCACTGAACAAGGCTTCCACCTCCATGGGTAGCATGCCACCATAGCACTGAACAAGGCTTCCACCTGCATGGGTAGCATGCCACCATAGCACTGAACTAGGCTTCCACCTCCATGAGTGGCATGCCACCATAGCACTGAAGAAGGCTTCCACCTCAATGGGTAGCATGCCACCATCGCACTGAACAAGGCTTCCACCTCCATGGGTAGCATGTCACCATAGCACTGAACTAGGCTTCCACCTCCATGGGTAGCATGCCACCAAAGCACTGAACTAGGCTTCCACCTGCATGGGTAGCTTGCCACCATAGCACTGAACAAGGCTTCCTCCTCCATGGGTAGCATGCTAACATAGTACTGAACTAGGCTTCCACCTCCATGGGTAGCATGCCAACATTGCTCTGAACTAGGCTTCCACCTCCTTGGGTAGCATGCCACCATAGCACTGAATAAGGCTTCCACCTCCATGGGCAGCATGCCACCATAGCACTGAACAAGGCTTCCACCTCATTGGGCTGCATGCCACCATAGCACTGAACTAGGCTTCCACCTCCATGGGTAGCATGGCACCATAGCACTGAACTAGGCTTCCACCTGCATGGGTAGCATGCCACCATATCAATGAACAAGGCTTCCACCTCCATGGGTAGCATGCCACCATAGCTCTGAACTAGGCTTCCACCTCCTTGGGTAGCATGCCACCATAGCACTGAATAAGGCTTCCACCTCCATGGGTAGCATGCCACCATAGCACTGAACAAGGCTTCCACCTCATTGGGTTGCATGCCACCATAGCACTGAACTAGGCTTCCACCTCCATGGGTAGCATGCCTCCATAGCACTGAACTAGGCTTCCACCTGCATGGGTAGCATGCCACCATATCACTGAACAAGGCTTCCACCTCCATGGGTAGCATGCCACCATAACACTGAACAAGGCTTCCACCTGCATGGGTAGCATGCCACCATAGCACTGAACTAGGCTTTCACCTCCATAGGTAGCATGCCACCATAGCACTGAACGAGGCTTCCACCTCCATGGGTAGCATGCCACCATAGCACTGAACTAGGCTTCCACCTGCATGGGTAGCATGCCACCATAGCACTGAACTAGGCTTCCACCTCCATGGATAGCATGCCACCATAGCACTGAACTAGGCTTCCACCTAAATGGGTAGCATGGCACATAGCACTGAACAAGGCTTCCACCTGCATGGGTAGCATGCCACCATTGCACTGAACTAGGCTTCCACCTCCATGGGTAGCATGCCACCATAGCACTGAACAAGGCTTCCACCTCAATGGGTAGTATGCCACCATAGCACTGAACTAGGCTTCCACCTCCATGGGTAGCATGCCACCATAATACTGAACAAGGCTTCCACCTCCTTGGGTAGCATGCCACCATATCACTGAACAAGGCTTCCACCTCCATGGGTAGCATGCCACCATAACAGTGAAATAGGCTTCCACCTCCACGGGTCGCATGCCACCATAGCACTGAACAAGGCTTCCTCCTCCATGGGTAGCATGCTAACATAGTACTGAACTAGGCTTCCACCTCCATGGGTAGCATGCCAACATAGCTCTGAACTAGGCTTCCACCTCCTTGGGTAGCATGCCACCATAGCACTGAATAAGGCTTCCACCTCCATGGGTAGCATGCCACCATAGCACTGAACAAGGCTTCCACCTCATTGGGCTGCATGCCACCATAGCACTGAACTAGGCTTCCACCTCCATGGGTAGCATGCCACCATAGCACTGAACTAGGCTTCCACCTGCATGGGTAGCATGCCACCATATCAATGAACAAGGCTTCCACCTCCATGGGTAGCATGCCACCATAACACTGAACAAGGCTTCCACCTGCGTGGGTAGCATGCCACCATAGCACTGAACTAGGCTTTCACCTCCATGGGTAGCATGCCACCATAGCACTGAACGAGGCTTCCACCTCCATGGGTAGCATGCCACCATAGCACTGAACTAGGCTTCCACCTGCATGGGTAGCATGCCACCATAGCACTGAACAAGGCTTCCACCTCCATGGGTAGCATGCCACCATAGCACTGAACTAGGCTTCCACCTGCATGGGTAGCATGCCACCATAGCACTGAACAAGGCTTCCACCTGCATGGGTAGCTTGCCACCATAGCACTGAACAAGGCTTCCACCTGCATGGGTAGCATGCCACCATAGCACTGAACTAGGTATCCACCTCCATGGGTAGCATGCCACCATAGCACTGAACAAGGCTTCCACCTGCATGGGTAGCTTGCCACCATAGCACTGAACAAGGCTTCCACCTGCATGGGTAGCATGCCACCATAGCACTGAACAAGGCTTCCACCTCCATGGGTAGCATGCCACCATAGCACTGAACTAGGCTTCCACCTGCATGGGTAGCTTGCCACCATAGCACTGAACAAGGCTTCCACCTGCATGGGTAGCATGCCACCATAGCACTGAACTAGGCTTCCACCTCCATGAGTGGCATGCCACCATAGCACTGAAGAAGGCTTCCACCTCAATGGGTAGCATGCCACCATCGCACTGAACAAGGCTTCCACCTCCATGGGTAGCATGTCACCATAGCACTGAACTAGGCTTCCACCTCCATGGGTAGCATGCCGCCATAGCACTGAACAAGGCTTCCACCTGCGTGGGTAGCATGCCACCATAGCACTGAACTAGGCTTCCACCTCCATGGGTAGCATGCCACCATAGCACTGAACGAGGCTTCCACCTCCATGGGTAGCATGCCACCATAGCACTGAACTAGGCTTCCACCTGCATGGGTAGCATGCCACCATAGCACTGAACAAGGCTTCCACCTCCATGGGTAGCATGCCACCATAGCACTGAACTAGGCTTCCACCTCCATGGGTAGCATGCCACCATAGCACTGAACAAGGCTTCCACCTGCATGGGTAGCTTGCCACCATAGCACTGAACAAGGCTTCCACCTGCATGGGTAGCATGCCACCATAGCACTGAACTAGGCTTCCACCTCCATGAGTGGCATGCCACCATAGCACTGAAGAAGGCTTCCACCTCAATGGGTAGCATGCCACCATCGCACTGAACAAGGCTTCCACCTCCATGGGTAGCATGTCACCATAGCACTGAACTAGGCTTCCACCTCCATGGGTAGCATGCCACCAAAGCACTGAACTAGGCTTCCACCTGCATGGGTAGCTTGCCACCATAGCACTGAACAAGGCTTCCTCCTCCATGGGTAGCATGCTAACATAGTACTGAACTAGGCTTCCACCTCCATGGGTAGCATGTCAACATTGCTCTGAACTAGGCTTCCACCTCCTTGGGTAGCATGCCACCATAGCACTGAATAAGGCTTCCACCTCCATGGGTAGCATGCCACCATAGCACTGAACAAGGCTTCCACCTCATTGGGCTGCATGCCACCATAGCACTGAACTAGGCTTCCACCTCCATGGGTAGCATGCCACCATAGCACTGAACTAGGCTTCCACCTGCATGGGTAGCATGCCACCATAGCACTGAACAAGGCTTCCACCTCCATGGGTAGCATGCCACCATAGCACTGAACAAGGCTTCCACCTGCATGGGTAGCATGCCACCATAGCACTGAACTAGGCTTCCACCTCCATGGGTAGCATGCCACCATAGCACTGAACAAGGCTTCCACCTCCATGGGTAGCATGCCACCATAGCACTGAACTAGGCTTCCACCTGCATGGGTAGCATGCCACCATAGCACTGAACAAGGCTTCCACCTGCATGGGTAGCATGCCACCATAGCACTGAACTAGGCTTCCACCTCCATGGGTAGCATGCCACCATAGCACTGAACTAGGCTTCCACCTCCATGGGTAGCATGCCACCATAGCACTGAACAAGGCTTCCACCTCCATGGGTAGCATGCCACCATAGCACTGAACTAGGCTTCCACCTCCATGGGTAGCATGCCACCATAGCACTGAACTAGGCTTCCACCTCCATGGGTAGCATGCCACCATAGCACTGAACGAGGCTTCCACCTCCATGGGTAGCATGCCACCATAGCACTGAACTAGGCTTCCACCTGCATGGGTAGCATGCCACCATAGCACTGAACAAGGCTTCCACCTCCATGGGTAGCATGCCACCATAGCACTGAACTAGGCTTCCACCTGCATGGGTAGCATGCCACCATAGCACTGAACAAGGCTTCCACCTGCATGGGTAGCTTGCCACCATAGCACTGAACAAGGCTTCCACCTGCATGGGTAGCATGCCACCATAGCACTGAACTAGGCTTCCACCTCCATGAGTGGCATGCCACCATAGCACTGAAGAAGGCTTCCACCTCAATGGGTAGCATGCCACCATCGCACTGAACAAGGCTTCCACCTCCATGGGTAGCATGCCAACATAGCTCTGAACTAGGCTTCCACCTCCTTGGGTAGCATGCCACCATAGCACTGAATAAGGCTTCCACCTCCATGGGTAGCATGCCACCATAGCACTGAACGAGGCTTCCACCTCCATGGGTAGCATGCCACCATAGCTCTGAACTAGGCTTCCACCTGCATGGGTAGCATGCCACCATAGCACTGAACAAGGCTTCCACCTCCATGGGTAGCATGCCAACATAGCTCTGAACTAGGCTTCCACCTCCTTGGGTAGCATGCCACCATAGCACTGAATAAGGCTTCCACCTCCATGGGTAGCATGCCACCATAGCACTGAACAAGGCTTCCACCTCATTGGGCTGCATGCCACCATAGCACTGAACTAGGCTTCCACCTCCATGGGTAGCATGCCACCATAGCACTGAACTAGGCTTCCACCTGCATGGGTAGCATGCCACCATATCAATGAACAAGGCTTCCACCTCCATGGGTAGCATGCCACCATAACACTGAACAAGGCTTCCACCTGCGTGGGTAGCATGCCACCATAGCACTGAACTAGGCTTTCACCTCCATGGGTAGCATGCCACCATAGCACTGAACGAGGCTTCCACCTCCATGGGTAGCATGCCACCATAGCACTGAACTAGGCTTCCACCTGCATGGGTAGCATGCCACCATAGCACTGAACAAGGCTTCCACCTCCATGGGTAGCATGCCACCATAGCACTGAACTAGGCTTCCACCTGCATGGGTAGCATGCCACCATAGCACTGAACAAGGCTTCCACCTGCATGGGTAGCATGCCACCATAGCACTGAACAAGGCTTCCACCTCCATGGGTAGCATGCCACCATAGCACTGAACTAGGCTTCCACCTCCATGAGTGGCATGCCACCATAGCACTGAAGAAGGCTTCCACCTCAATGGGTAGCATGCCACCATCGCACTGAACAAGGCTTCCACCTCCATGGGTAGCATGTCACCATAGCACTGAACTAGGCTTCCACCTCCATGGGTAGCATGCCACCAAAGCACTGAACTAGGCTTCCACCTGCATGGGTAGCTTGCCACCATAGCGCTGAACAAGGCTTCCACCTGCATGGGTAGCATGCCACCATAGCACTGAACTAGGCTTCCACCTCCATGAGTGGCATGCCACCATAGCACTGAAGAAGGCTTCCACCTCAATGGGTAGCATGCCACCATCGCACTGAACAAGGCTTCCACCTCCATGGGTAGCATGTCACCATAGCACTGAACTAGGCTTCCACCTCCATGGGTAGCATGCCACCAAAGCACTGAACAAGGCTTCCACCTGCATGGGTAGCTTGCCACCATAGCACTGAACAAGGCTTCCACCTGCATGGGTAGCATGCCACCATAGCACTGAACTAGGTATCCACCTCCATGGGTAGCATGCCACCATAGCACTGAACTAGGCTTCCACCTCAATGGATAGCATG
This sequence comes from Cherax quadricarinatus, assembly GCF_038502225.1. Classification (NCBI taxonomy): domain Eukaryota; kingdom Metazoa; phylum Arthropoda; class Malacostraca; order Decapoda; family Parastacidae; genus Cherax; species Cherax quadricarinatus. The sequence goes on along the minus strand of NW_027200223.1, from coordinate 6,562 downwards.
CCACCATAGCACTGAACAAGACTTCCACCTCCATGGTTAGCATGCCACCATAGCACTGAACAAGGCTTCCACCTGCACGGGAAGCATGCCACCATAGCACTGAACTAGGCTTCCACCTCCATGAGTGGCATGCCACCATAGCACTGAAGAAGGCTTCCACCTCAATGGGTAGCATGCCACCATCGCACTGAACAAGGCTTCCACTTCCATGGGTAGCATGTCACCATAGCACTGAACTAGGCTTCCACCTCCATGAACTACCTCCATGGCATGCCACCAAAGCACACCTCCACCTCCATGGGTAGCATGCCGCCATAGCACTGAACAAGGCTTCCACCTCCATTGGAAGCATGCCACCATAGCACTGAACCAGGCTTCCATCTCCATGGATAGCATGGCACCATAGCACTGAACTAGGCTTCCACGTCCAAGGGTAGCATGCCGCCATAGCACTGATCAAGGCTTCCACCTCCATTGGTAGCATGCCACTATAGCACTTATCTAGTCTTCCACCTCCATGGGTAGCATGCCACCATAGCACTGAACTAGGCTTCCACCTCCATGGGTAGCATGCCACCATAACACTGAACTAGGCTTCCACCTCCATGGGTAGCATGCCACCATAGCACTGAACTAGGCTTCCACCACCATGGGTAGCATGCCACCATAGCACTGAACTAGGCTTCCACCTCCATGGGTAGCATGCCACCATAGCACTGAACTAGGCTTCCACCTCCATGGGTAGCATGCCACCGTAGCACTGAACTAGGCTTCCACCTCCATGGGTAGCATGCCACCATAGCACTGAACAAGGCTTCCACCTCCATGGGTAGCTTGCCACCATAGTACTGAACTAGGCTTCCACCTCCATGGGTAGCATGCCACCATTGCACTGAACTAGGCTTCCACCTCCATGGGTAGCATGCCACCATAGCACTGAACAAGGCTTCCACCTGCATGGGTAGAATGCCACCATAGCACTGAACAAGGCTTCCACCTCCATGGGTAGCATGCCACCATAGAACTGAACTAGTCTTCCACCTCCATGGGAAGCATGCCACCATAGCACTGAACTAGGCTTCCACCTCCATGGATAGCATGCCACCATAGCACTGAACTAGGCTTCCACCTAAATGGGTAGCATGGCACATAGCACTGAACAAGGCTTCCACCTGCATGGGTAGCATGCCACCATTGCACTGAACTAGGCTTCCACCTCCATGGGTAGCATGCCACCATAGCACTGAACAAGGCTTCCACCTCAATGGGTAGTATGCCACCATAGCACTGAACTAGGCTTCCACCTCCATGGGTAGCATGCCACCATAACACTGAACAAGGCTTCCACCTCCTTGGGTAGCATGCCACCATATCACTGAACAAGGCTTCCACCTCCATGGGTAGCATGCCACCATAACAGTGAAATAGGCTTCCACCTCCACGGGTCGCATGCCACCATAGCACTGAACAAGGCTTCCTCCTCCATGGGTAGCATGCTAACATAGTACTGAACTAGGCTTCCACCTCCATGGGTAGCATGCCACCATAGCTCTGAACTAGGCTTCCACCTCCTTGGGTAGCATGCCACCATAGCACTGAATAAGGCTTCCACCTCCATGGGTAGCATGCCACTATAGCACTGAACAAGGCTTCCACCTCATTGGGTTGCATGCCACCATAGCACTGAACTAGGCTTCCACCTCCATGGGTAGCATGCCACCATAGCACTGAACTAGGCTTCCACCTGCATGGGTAGCATGCCACCATATCACTGAACAAGGCTTCCACCTCCATGGGTAGCATGCCACCATAACACTGAACAAGGCTTCCACCTGCGTGGGTAGCATGCCACCATAGCACTGAACTAGGCTTTCACCTCCATGGGTAGCATGCCACCATAGCACTGAACGAGGCTTCCACCTCCATGGGTAGCATGCCACCATAGCACTGAACTAGGCTTCCACCTGCATGGGTAGCATGCCACCATAGCACTGAACAAGGCTTCCACCTCCATGGGTAGCATGCCACCATAGCACTGAACTAGGCTTCCACCTGCATGGGTAGCATGCCACCATAGCACTGAACAAGGCTTCCATAGCACCATAGCACTGAACAAGGCTTCCACCTGCATGGGTAGCATGCCACCATAGCACTGAACTAGGTATCCACCTCCATGGGTAGCATGCCACCATAGCACTGAACAAGGCTTCCACGTGCATGGGTAGCTTGCCACCATAGCACTGAACAAGGCTTCCACCTGCATGGGTAGCATGCCACCATAGCACTGAACTAGGTATCCACCTCCATGGGTAGCATGCCACCATAGCACTGAACTAGGCTTCCACCTCCATGGATAGCATGCCACCATAGCACTGAACAAGACTTCCACCTCCATGGGTAGCATGCCACCATAGCACTGAACAAGGCTTCCACCTGCACGGGAAGCATGCCACCATAGAACTGAACTAAGCTTCCACCTCCATGGGTAGCATGCCACCATAGCACTGAACAAGGCTTCCACCTCCATGGGTAGCATGCCACCATAGCACTGAACTAGGCTTCCACCTCCATGAGTGGCATGCCACCATAGCACTGAAGAAGGCTTCCACCTCAATGGGTAGCATGCCACCATCGCACTGAACAAGGCTTCCACCTCCATGGGTAGCATGTCACCATAGCACTGAACTAGGCTTCCACCTCCATGGGTAGCATGCCACCAAAGCACTGAACTAGGCTTCCACCTCCATGGGTAGCATGCCGCCATAGCACTGAACAAGGCTTCCACCTCCATTGGAAGCATGCCACCATAGCACTGAACCAGGCTTCCACCTCCATGGATAGCATGCCACCATAGCACTGAACTAGGCTTCCACGTCCATGGGTAGCATGCCGCCATAGCACTGATCAAGGCTTCCACCTCCATTGGTAGCATGCCACCATAGCACTTATCTAGTCTTCCACCTCCATGGGTAGCATGCCACCATAGCACTGAACTAGGCTTCCACCTCCATCGGTAGCATGCCATCATAGCACTGAACTAGGCTTCCACCTCCGTGGGTAGCATGCCACCATAGCACTGAACAAGGCTTCCACCTGCATGGGTAGCATGCCACCATAGCACTGAACTAGGCTTCCACCTCCATGAGTGGCATGCCACCATAGCACTGAAGAAGGCTTCCACCTCAATGGGTAGCATGCCACAATCGCACTGAACTAGGCTTCCACCACCATGGGTAGCATGCCACCATAGCACTGAACTAGGCTTCCACCTCAATGGGTAGCATGCCACCATAGCACTGAACTAGGCTTCCACCTCCATGGGTAGCATGCCACCGTAGCACTGAACTAGGCTTCCACCTCCATGGGTAGCATGCCACCATAGCACTGAACAAGGCTTCCACCTCCATGGGTAGCTTGCCACCATAGTACTGAACTAGGCTTCCACCTCCATGGGTAGCATGCCACCATTGCACAGAACTAGGCTTCCACCTCTTGGGTAGCATGCCACCATAGCACTGAACAAGGCTTCCACCTGCATGGGTAGAATGCCACCATAGCACTGAACAAGGCTTCCACCTCCATGGGTAGCATGCCACCATAGAACTGAACTAGTCTTCCACCTCCATGGGAAGCATGCCACCATAGCACTGAACTAGGCTTCCACCTCCATGGATAGCATGCCACCATAGCACTGAACTAGGCTTCCACCTAAATGGGTAGCATGGCACATAGCACTGAACAAGGCTTCCACCTGCATGGGTAGCATGCCATCATTGCATTGAACTAGGCTTCCACCTCCATGGGTAGCATGCCACCATAGCACTGAAGAAGGCTTCCACCTCAATGGGTAGTATGCCACCATAGCACTGAACTAGGCTTCCACCTCCATGGGTAGCATGCCACCATAATACTGAACAAGGCTTCCACCTCCTTGGGTAGCATGCCACCATATCACTGAACAAGGCTTCCACCTCCATGGGTAGCATGCCACCATAACAGTGAAATAGGCTTCCACCTCCACGGGTCGCATGCCACCATAGCACTGAACAAGGCTTCCTCCTCCATGGGTAGCATGCTAACATAGTACTGAACTAGGCTTCCACCTCCATGGGTAGCATGCCAACATAGCTCTGAACTAGGCTTCCACCTCCTTGGGTAGCATGCCACCATAGCACTGAATAAGGCTTCCACCTCCATGGGTAGCATGCCACCATAGCACTGAACAAGGCTTCCACCTCATTGGGTTGCATGCCACCATAGCACTGAACTAGGCTTCCACCTCCATGGGTAGCATGCCACCATAGCACTGAACTAGGCTTCCACCTGCATGGGTAGCATGCCACCATATCACTGAACAAGGCTTCCACCTCCATGGGTAGCATGCCACCATAACACTGAACAAGGCTTCCACCTGCGTGGGTAGCATGCCACCATAGCACTGAACTAGGCTTTCACCTCCATGGGTAGCATGCCACCATAGCACTGAACGAGGCTTCCACCTCCATGGGTAGCATGCCACCATAGCACTGAACTAGGCTTCCACCTGCATGGGTAGCATGCCACCATAGCACTGAACAAGGCTTCCACCTCCATGGGTAGCATGCCACCATAGCACTGAACTAGGCTTCCACCTGCATGGGTAGCATGCCACCATAGCACTGAACAAGGCTTCCACCTGCATGGGTAGCATGCCACCATAGCACTGAACTAGGCTTCCACCTCCATGGGTAGCATGCCACCATAGCACTGAACTAGGCTTCCACCTCCATGGGTAGCACCATAGCACTGAACAAGGCTTCCACCTGCATGGGTAGCCCACCATAGCACTGAACAAGGCTTCCACCTCCATGGGTAGCATGCCACCATAGCACTGAACTAGGCTTCCACCTCCATGAGTGGCATGCCACCATAGCACTGAAGAAGGCTTCCACCTCAATGGGTAGCATGCCACCATCGCACTGAACAAGGCTTCCACCTCCATGGGTAGCATGTCACCATAGCACTGAACTAGGCTTCCACCTCCATGGGTAGCATGCCACCAAAGCACTGAACTAGGCTTCCACCTCACTGGGTAGCATGCCACCATAGCACTGAACAAGGCTTCCACCTCCATGGGTAGCATGCCACCATAGCACTGAACTAGGCTTCCACCTCCATGGGTAGCATGCCACCATAGCACTGAACTAGGCTTCCACCTCCATGGGTAGCATGCCACCATAGCACTGAACAAGGCTTCCACCTCCATGGGTAGCATGCCACCATAGCACTGAACTAGGCTTCCACCTCCATGGGTAGCATGCCACCATAGCACTGAACAAGGCTTCCACCTCCATGGGTAGCATGCCAGCATAGCACTGAACAAGGCTTCCACCTCCATGGGTAGCATGCCACCATAGCACTGAACTAGGCTTCCACCTCCATGGGAAGCATGCCAGCATAGCACTGAACGAGGCTTCCACCTCCATGGGTAGCATGCTACCATAGCACTGAACAAGGCTTCCACCTCCATGGGTAGCATGCCACCATAGCACTGAACAAGGCTTCCACCTCCATGGGTAGCATGCCACCATAGCACTGAACTAGGCTTCCACCTCCATGGGTAGCATGCCACCATAGCACTGAACTAGGCTTCCACCTCCATGGGTAGCATGCCACCATAGCACTGAACTAGGCTTCCACCTCCATGGGTAGCATGCCACCATAGCACTGAACAAGGCTTCCACCTCCATGGGTAGCATGCCACCATAGCACTGAACCTTCCACCTGCATGGGTAGCATGCCACCATAGCACTGAACAAGGCTTCCTCCTCCATGGGTAGCATGCAACCACAGCACTGAACTAGGCTTCCACTTGCATGGGTAGCTTGCCACCATAACACTGAACAAGGCTTCCACATGCATGGGTAGCATGCCACCATAGCACTCAACAAGGCTTCCACCTCCATGGGTAGCATGCCAACATAGCACTGAACAAGGCTTCCCCCTCCATGGGTAGCATGGCACCATAGCACTGAACTAGGCTTTCGCCTCCATGGGTAGCATGCCACCATAGCACTGAACAAGGCTTCCACCTCCATGGGTAGCATGCCACCATAGGAACTTCCACCTCCATGGGTAGCTTGCCACCATAGCACTGAACTAGGCTTCCACCTCCATGGGTAGCATGCCACCATAGCACTGAACTAGGCTTTCGCCTCCATGGGTAGCATGCCACCATAGCACTGAACAAGGCTTCCACCTCCATGGGTAGCATGCCACCATAGCACTGAACTAGGCTTCCACCTCCATGGGTAGCATGCCACCATAGCACTGAACAAGGCTTCCACCTCCATGGGTAGCATGCCACCATAGCACTGAACAAGGCTTCCACCTCCATGGGTAGCATGCCACCATAGCACTGAACAAGGCTTCCACCTCCATGGGTAGCATGCCACCATAGCACTGAACAAGGCTTCCACCTCCATGGGTAGCATGCCACCATAGCACTGAACTAGGCTTCCACCTCCATGAGTGGCATGCCACCATAGCACTGAACTAAGGCTTCCACCTCAATGGGTAGCAT
>NW_027200222.1:0-22968 GCF_038502225.1 Cherax quadricarinatus | reverse complement strand
GTCCATTACAAGCTCATTACATCCACAGTATATGAGTTTTACCTGTAACATAACAAACTATTAAATATACTATTAATTTCTTTCTATGTGAATATTACGTACCCATTTTTTCACGTTACACACCCATTTTCCTCTCATTACAAGCTCATTATTTGCCCATTAAAAATTATAGGTGCATTATATATATTGATAAAGTGTACATTACAGGACAAGATCATTACCAGTATATTACAAAAGCTCAATAAAAGTCTACTGAGGCAAATTATAAGATCAATAGAAGTACATTGCAAGCAGATTACTAGCTTAATACAAGCAGATATTAAGATGATTTCTTCCTGTTCACAAGATAATATCACATATACTACAATATTCTTCAAGCGCATTTCAAGGCCATTCTAGCTGTTACATATCATTACAACCTCATTACTAAACACTAAACTAATATATATATATATATATATATATACATATATATATATATATATATATATATATATATATATATATATATATATATATATATATATATATATGTAAATATGTAAAACTGGTCAGTTAGTAAGAACTTATTTAAAATTAAGTCCTTTCTAAAATTTTCTCTTATACGTTTAAAGATATATTGTTTTCATTAATGTTAATGTGAAAAATTTTTATTTTGCACCAAAATAATCTTAGAAAACTTACCTAACCTTATTATAACAAGAATAATTTATTTTAGCCTAACCCAACTAAATATATTTTAGATTTGTTTACAATAATTTAATACTAAGCGAACACAGTGAAATATATTTTTTTTCGTTAGGTTCAGAATGATTTTGGCGAAATTATTGCATACACAAATTTTCGCTTGTCCTATATGGCAAGATGACCGTTGCTATTTAAGCCAAGATCGCAAGTTCTGCCTGTTCGGCACGACATTTATGTATATATGTATATATATATATATATATATATATATATATATATATATATATATCTTCTTCTTCTTTCAACGTACCAGCCGTATCCCACCGAGGTGGGGTGGCCCAAAAGAAAAAACTGAAGTTTCTCCTTTTAAATTTAGTAATATATACAGGAGAAGGGGTTACTAGCCCCTTGCTCCCGGCATTTTAGTCGCCTCTTACAACACGCATGGCTTACGGAGGAAGAATTCTGTTCCACTTCCCCATGGAGATAAGAGGAAATAAACAAGAATAAGAACTAGAAAGAAAATAGAAGAAAACCCAGAGGGGTGTGTATATATGTGCTTGTACATGTATGTGTAGTGTGACCTAAGTGTAAGTAGAAGTAGCAAGACGTACCTGAAATCTTGCATGTTCATGAGACAGAAAAAAGGACACCAGCAATCCTACCATCATGTAAAACAATTACAGGCTTTCGTTTTACACTCACTTGGCAGGACGGTAGTACCTCCCTGGGCGGTTGCTGTCTACCAACCTACTACCTAGGATATATATATATATATATATATATATATATATATATATATATACATATGCGTGTGTGTGTGCGCGTGTGTGTCTGCGTGTGTGTGTGTCTGCGTGTGTGTGTTTACTCACCTATTTGTACTCATCTATTTGTGGTTGCAGGGGTCGAGTCCTAGCTCCTGCCCCCGCCTCTTCACTGGTTGCTACTGGGTCCTCTCTCTTCCTGCTCCATGAGCATTATCAAACCTCGTCTTATAACTATGTATGGTTCCCTCCTCCACTACGTCACTTTCTAGGCCAGTGGTTCCCAACCTTTTCTTACTCCTGCACCTCTATAAAATTTTTGCTCTAACCTCGCACCCCCTACAATTTAAACTTTGTTCAAGGATAAAGGATGTGGAATCATACTAAATTTTATCAAAAGAAGATATTTATTTCACTTTCTAATATAATATGAACAAAAATCAGACTTACAGAAAAGAAACATATCACAGAATGATATTTGAATACACCTTATTGCGACCTCTGAATGGGTCACAATGTATATAATGTATATTACCTGTTCATATAATTTTATATTGCTTATATTTGCGATATTAGCTAAATCGTAAATATATTGCTTTATATTATTATTTGACTTAGTTACATTTATTAGGTAGGATGTAATATTTATATATTATTCAGTGCTCATAGTTCAAGTGTTAAATAGCTAACAACATAGTCTAACAATCGTTGTGCTCGTTAAGCTGCTCTCTTTTCTGCTTTGGATTGGCTTCCGACAAGACGTGTCTTCCTTGCTGGCCCTTGTTGGAAGATCGTTTCTGTCGCTTTCTTGTTGTTGGTTCTGTGGAACTCTGTTCACAGAACATAGCCTAGACTTGGTGATTTTCGACGTTGTACTGAGGTTGTGTCGCATAGACACTCTGAGAAACTCAGGTCCTGAGCTGTAGCTTCTGACCTAATTTGTACTGGTATCTGTGCACTGTCACAGTCGGGGATATTTCTTATGCTGAACTTAGATTCAGTAGTATGGGAGTTTTGTGACTTGTGGAGGATCTGCAGATGGTCCCTACTTAGTGTCGTTATATTATCTCCTTCCTGATTTTGTGTTGCTGTTGCTTGTTATATTGCTGTTCGGCTTATCAGTCGTTTTATTGTTCAAACAAGCTGCTCTGATTGCCAGGTTGGTCAAGAAGTTACTTTATGTGAGGACTTTTAGTCAGTCACTGATTAAGTCTAGTCGATTCTTGAGACATAGCGAACTACTTAGAGCACTTACACACATGCACACAAACTTACTTGTATATATTTGTATTATGTTATTAAATGTTAACAATGTACCAGTCGGTACTTATAAGCCATAAAGATGTGATATGTGCCTTCAGCATAATACTACTGTACACGAGAGAAATAATTATTATTATTATGTTTATATTGATTAATTTAATTTTATAAAATACCCCTAGACAACATTATCAATAAATTTATTAAATTTTAATTTCTTTAGTTAGTATCCTACCAGTTGTAATCCTGAAGCACTATTGAATCTTACTGAATTCTAATCGATAATTAGACCAGGATGCTGACTACTTGTTACAAAAACTCAGTAACAGGCTGGATGCTAGAAAGGCAGTCCTTTCTAGTATTCACTGGAGATCTCTATGCTTATTAGAAATCACGTTATTCGTAACACACCTTCCAAAAATAATAACTCTTGCTTGAAATATATACCAAAGAGCAAAATCAAGAACTAGCTTTCAAACCTTCAGAAAGGAATTTTATTTTTTTAATATGTAAAAAATCAAACATAGGAACAAGAAAGGATGTCTCCGATTAACATTTGAATATACCGTACAAAAAATAGTTACTTTCTTGAAATATGTACAAGATAATAAAATCAAAAGGCTGACTTCCAAAAAGTTTGCGAATCCATTTTAATTCAATGACTCTTTTGTTCCTGTTTCTTGTTTGAGAGTTTTTCAAAACGGGGAACTGTTGGTGATAGCAACACGCATGTCTGCCTGTGCATTCAAACGATTTCTAGATTTTGTCTTAATTGACAAAAGAGTACTAAATCCTGATTCACATAAGTAAGTTGTCGCAAATGGAATGAGCAGAGTTAGTGCAGTTTGACAAAGTCTTGGAAACAGAACCATAGCCGAGCACCAATACTCTTCCAAAGTTTTACTCTCAAATTGCATTTCAAGAGCACGATTTGAACGGAGATCTATAAGATCTTCTTTCAGCTCTCCATCATCTGACATTTTATCGAAGGAGTAAGGACTCATAATCCATTCTTCAGATGATTCCAGCTTCCCTACATCAAAATATCTATCAAATGACGCCGACAGCACTTCCAAATGAGTCACAATTTCTCCACAAACACTAGGAATCAAACTTGAAGATTCATTACCATCAGCTATTTCTTCAAGTGATGGGAATTTTGAAATATTTCCTCCTTTCACTCGTTGACACCACAGATATAACTTATCTGTGAATGCATTTAGCTTTTCATAGCAATTCAGCATGTTTATATTTTTACCTTGAAGTGATAAACTCAGATCATTCATAAGAGTGAATATGTCACTCACATACGCTAAGATTTGATTGAATTCTTGCAATTCCAACTATTCAAGCAGATCACAGCGGCGTTTCTTCAGAAATACTTTGATTTCTTCTCTCAGTTCGAAGAAGCGGGTTAAAACTCTCCCACGGGAGAGCTATCGGACTTCTGTGTGGAAAAGTAAAACTGTATGTTCACTTCCAAGATCTTCACAAAGTGACTTAAAAAGGCGGTGATTTTGAGCACGACTCCTAATCCAGTTGATGGTCTTTACTGAAGTATCAAGGACTTTCTTCAATTTTGGAACAGTGAGTACCTTGCAAGTATGGAATCTCCTGTTTCATGAGTGCAAAAAAAAAACCCAGATTTATTTCCCAGCATAGCAGGAGCGCCATCAGTACACACAGATCCAGTAATTTGGATATCCAATTCATATTTTGCAAAGAAGTCTTTCACAAACTGAAGCACATATTTTGCTTTGGTGGTTCTTTTCAGTTCTTCACAGAAAAGAAAGTTCTCCTTTATGGCACCATCATGAACATACCTCACCAGTGCAATAAGTTGACTGCAATTAGAAACATCAGTAGTTTCGTCCAACTGAAGGGAGATTTTCAAGGGACTAGCCTTCATATGTGAGATAACTTGTTCCAAAATATCTAAACTCAAATCGTCAATTCGGCTTCTAATATCATTATTTGACAGTAGCACTAATTCAAGCTTCTTTCTTGCTTCATTTCCGAGAATAGTTGTAGCCATTTCTAATGCACATGGTTTGATAAGCTCTTCTGCAATAGTATGAGGTTTCTTAGACTTTGCTACTTTGTACGCCACTTGGTATGAAGTCATCAGCAGTGGTTTGTCAACAGATATAAACCCTAATTTTGGAAGGGTTGCTCGAGAACCAAAACAGGCTCTTTTAGCTTGCAACGACTTAAAATCATGGCCCACAACATTGGCCCCGCCATGTTGGTTGTTGAAGTGTTCCTGCAGCTTAGATGGCTTCAGATTAGCGTTGGAGAAAACAATTCCACAGATTATGCACTGAGGCTTTTGCAGATCCTCAGTCTTTCCGTTGCAAGTGAAACCAAAACGAACGTAGTCATCATTCCATTTCCTATTCTTCAACATGGAGAAGGGTTATGATGATAATCTGAAATAAAGAGATGAAAATAAAGATAATGGTAATTTTATGATTATTGAATATTAATAAGTAATAAATGAATTTCCTGTTATTAAGACGGACGCTTCTCGCACCCCCTGGAATGATGTCTCGCACCCCCAGGGGGTGCGAGCACCCCTGGTTGGGAACCCTTGTTCTAGGCTATTCCACTGCCTGACAACTCTATGACTGAAGCAATACTTCCTAACATCCCTTTGACTCATCTGAGTCTTCAACTTCCAATTGTGACCTCTTGTTTCTGTGTCCCCTCCCTGGAACATCCTGTCTTTGTCCACCTTGTCTATTCCGCGCAGTATTTTATATGTCGTTATCATGTCTCCCCTGACCCTCCTGTCCTCCAGTGTCGTCAAGCCGATTTCCCTTAACCTTTCTTCGTAGGACATTCCCCTTGGCTCTGGAACTAACCTTGTTGCAAACCTTTGCACTTTTTCTAATTTCCTGACGTGCTTGATCAAGTGTGGGTTCCAAACATGTGCTGCATACTCCAGTATGGGCCTGACGTACACAGTGTACAGTGTCGTGTGTGTGTGTGTGTGTGTGTGTGTGTGTGTGTGTGTGTGTGTGTGTGTGTGTGTACTCACCTAGTTGAGGTTGCAGGGGTCGAGTCCAAGCTTCTGGTGTGTGTGTGTGTGTGTGTGTGTGTGTGTGTCGTGCCGAATAAGTAAATTTGGTCAATTAGGAAGAACTCATTCAAAATTAACTCCTATCTAAAATTTTGTCTTATATGTTTAAAGATATATAATTTTTTCATTTATGTTCATGTAAACATTAATATTTTTGTACCAAAAGAACATTAGAAAATTTATCTAACTTTATTATAACAAGTGTAATTTACTTTAGCTTAATCTAAATAAATATATTTTAGATAAGTTTACAATAATTTAATAATAAACAAACACAAAGGAATATATTTTTTCCTTTAGTCCTTTCGTAACGAAACGTTTCTTCTAATAAATGTCCTGAACTGTACAAGTCTTTTTTCACATTTCTCAGACAAATAAGAACATGAGAAAGAAGGAGCACTGCAGCAGGCCTACTGGCATATGCGAGGCAAGTCCTAGTCACGTACCGGCTCAAGCCACTGAACCAACTTATTCAGGTCCAGGTCACATTCACTTAAGGAAGGAGCACTGCTTTAGCCCTATTAGCACAAGCTAGTCAGGTCCAACTCATACCCATTCATGTATTTATCTAACGTATTTTTAAAAGTACACAACGTTCTAGCTTCTATAACTGTACTCGGGAGTTTGTTCCGCTCATCCACAACTCTATTACCAAACCAGTGCTTTCCTACATCCTTCCTGAATCTGAATTTTTCCAACTTGAAACCATTGCCTCGAGTCTTGTCTTGGCTAGATATTTTTTATCACGCTATTTACATTCCTTTTATTTATTCCTGCTTTCCATTTATACACCTCAATCATATCATCCCCCCTCCCCTCTAATTCTACGCCTTTCGAGAGAGTGCAGATTCAGGGCTCTCAGTCTATCCTCATAGGGAAGATTTCTGATACATGGGATCATCTTTGTCATCCTCCTCTGTACGTTTTCCAGTGTATTTATATCCATTCTGTAATACGGTGACCAGAACTGTGCGGCATAGTCTAAATGAGGCCTAACCAATGATATATAGAGTTGAAGAACAACCTGGGGACTTCTATTATTTTTGCTTCTTGATATGAAGCCAAGGATTCTGTTCACTTTATTTCGAACACTTATGGGTTCAGATTACTGCAAATCAGAACTGCTAAATCATTTTCGCAATCAGTAATATATTTACATTATTTAGTTTATATGTTACTTAATCCCATATATTCCTCCCCAATGAAAATCTTCTATCCCCTTCAGCTTTGTTTTACTGAGAGCCAGAACATCCAGCTTCTTTTCATGCATAACACTGGCAGTCATCTCTTTCTTATCATCTGTGCTACATCCACGAGCATTCAAACATCCCAACTTCAACAATAATTTTTAGTAATTTATACAGCAGAAGTCGCGGGAAGAGGAACGATTGAGTAAGTAATGAGATACAGGGAGAGGTAAGGGAGAAAAAGTCGGCATACAAGAGTGTGAAGACTTACTCAGCCCTGTAACAACTTCAGACAGTATTACCAAAGCTGGCTCCTCCTCAGGAAAATTAATGAATAGAAAAAGAACAAAAACTGACAAACATAAACACTTTATTATTTAGAAAATATAAAATATAAAACACTCAAATATGAAGTATTAATCCTACATTAAAGAAAATGAAAAATTAAAAATATAAATGATAACTGAATTCAACGCTAATATAAATGTATATAAAACGTGGGTGTCTGGTGTTGGTGACACTGCGTGTTGTTGAAATCGTAGCCGTTGCTGATGATGGGGGGGGGGTCGCAGGTGTTGATGACAACCCACCGGCTCGTTCTTCACAGATTTCCTTCCAGATGACAGGAAAGCAGGTTTTCTCCACTGCAATGATGAGGGGTTATATCCTGCTACTTGCATACACAAACAGGTAAGTGGATCAAAATTCGGGACATCTCAGAACGTTAGTCCGTCTCCTTCAATTCTACTCGTTGATTGGCAGGTGACCCTCTCTGTCATCCAAGCTGGAAAGATAGACAGGTTACCCACTGCTTAAGAAATCACTCTCCATGATAAGTACAATACCCAAAAGACGTAGTGATTATTACAACAGTCAACCTAGAGCAAGAGTGAAAGGACTAAGTTTATTATTGGTCAAAAGTGAAGCTTTCAACCAATAAATCCACTATAATACAAGGCAGGCTTGTACTTACAGTAGTGCTGGGAGCTGTGAGTCTAGTGATTACTGTTTGGACCGGAGCCCCCACACGTCACCTTTGGGGGGTGGAGGGAAGAAGGAGGGGAAGGGATAGCGGGAGCTAGACTGATCCTACCTTAACAAGCAGCCGGCAATCAAACTATCACTTTCGGGGTGGGGGGGGGGAAAGGCGGGAATAGCGGGAGCTAGACTTACCTTACCTTAACAAGTAGCTGGCAAGCAAACTATCACTTTCGGGGAGGGGGAAAAAGGGGGGGGGATAGCGGGAGCTGGACTTACCTTACCTTAACAAGTAGCCGGCAATGAAACTATTGTTACTACATCGCTACTCCTATCTATTGAGCTTTTCCCTCACAAAGAGGTTTTAGCAAAGCAGAATTGTTATGACGTGGAATATATGAAGATTAAAAGAGAGGTTTAAAATCGAGAAAATAAGTCACTCTGTCCGACTATTTTGGGTTATCCTAGCTTCTCTGTACATATGCTGCTATGTATGATAATCTATGTAACTGTATTTGTATGTACCTTAATAAACTTACTTAGTTTTATGGTGCATTAGGAGTGTACATCACTACGATTTTTTTTTACCACGCAGTGAAAAAAGAAATGGTTATAACTATGATAATTTTTAAAGGGGTGGACCGGTAAGCCAGAGGAAGGCCTCGGTCAGCTGACCGAAAGCTCCAACGGCGGGTCACCATCTGGCTAAGACCCGCGTCAGGAAACACTTGTCCTGTTTCCTGATGAACCATACCTAAAAAAAACACTACGTTTTCTCTAATTTAAGGACCCAGGAGGGTATATAAGGATGGTACTTTATCCCTTTTTCCCGAGTTCACAGTGAATGAACGCACGTCTGACCGAGACCACCTACAAGGCGACGGTCTTTGGTAGGTGTACACAAACAGGAAGTGTGGAAAATTGGCGCGTGGAAAAAAAAACCCCGCAGAATGCGAAAATTGGCATGGCTGTATTTGTTCGTCACCCAATTATGTGTTCGTGACCAGATGCAAAAATTTGGCGAATTTTTCGTAGCATTTGTGCCTCCAATACCGTCCTGTCAAGAACCAGGAATATATAGTTGTAGCGTGCTTCAGTAGCGCTTCTATCTTAGGATCCTGTTTTTAGCTATGTTGGACCAGGTTAGTGGGGTTATGCTTTGTTTGCAGTGAGTTAACTTTCAGAGCCTTAGAACATTTGCCATAAGCCCTAACTCTTCCTCTCCTCATATTATGTACGTAATAATCGATATGTCTAACATTTCTTCTAATCCTATCTCTGGCTTCTCCAGCAGACCTTCAGCCTCCTGGAGTAGATAGGTCATCACTGCTCTTCTCTCTTGCTTCATCACATCGCCTTTCCATATAGATTTCTTAATCTGACGTAACCATTGTCCATCACATCCACAGAGAACATCTCTCTTAGTGACATTCCTCATTTGTCCTCTGCGGATTCCACTGTTCATTCTCTTTCATTGGCTGTTTCTGACCCATCTACCGTCCGTCTCATTTTCTTCATTGTCTCCGTCAACCTTTTCATTTTCTCCTCTTGATTTTAAACTCTTTCTTGCAGCATTTTAGTCTTATTAACACAGTTAGACCTGTGGGTATGTGTGAGTGTGAGTTTGTGTGTGTGTGTGTGTGTGTGTGTGTGTGTGTGTGTGTTTGTGTGTGTGTGTGTGTGTGTACTCACCTAGTTGTGGTTGCAGGGGTCGATTCACAGCTCCTGGCCATGCCTCTTCACTGGTCGCTCCTAGGTCACTCTTCCCGCTCCATGAGCTTTATTATACCTCTTCTTAAAGCTATGTATGTATCCTGCCTCCACTACATCACGTTACAGACTATCTCAGTTCCTGACAACTCTGTGACTGAAGAACTACTTCCTAACATCTCTGTGATTCATCTGAGTCTTTAACTTCCAACTGCGACCCCATGTTTCTGTGTCCCATCTCTAGAACATCCTGTCTCTGTCCACCTTGTCTATTCTTCTCAGTATTTTATATGTCGTTATCATATCCCCTCTATAACTTCTGTCCTCCAGTGTCATTTGGTCGATTTCCCTTAAACTCTCCTCGTAGGACATACCCCGTAGTTCTGGGACTAATCTTGCTGCAAATCTTTGCACTTTCTCTATTTCTTTATGTGTTTGGCTAGGTGTGGGTTCCAAACTGGTGCTGCATACTCCAATACAGGCCTAACGTACACGGTGTACAGGGTCCTGAAAGATTCCTTATTGAGATGTCGGAATGTTATTCTTAGGCTTGCTAGGCACCCATATGCTGCAGCAGCTATTTGATTGATGTGCACCTCAGGAGATGTGCAAGGTTTTATATTCACCTCTAAATCCTTTTCTTTGAGTGAAGTTTCAGTATTTGGCCCCTAGACCGTACTCCGTCTCCTGTCTTTTTTGCCCTACCCCAGTCTTCCTGACTGTGCACTTGGTGGTGAACTCCAGAAGCCAGTTGCTGGACCAGGCCTGCAGCCTGTCCAGATCCCTTTGTAGTTCCTCGTGGTCCTCGTCCGACTGAATTTTTCTCATCAACTTCACATCATCTGCAAAGAGGGATACTTCTGAGTGTATTTCTTCCGTCATGTTCACAAATACCAGAAACAGCACTGGTCCTAGGACTGACCCTTGTGGAAGCCCACTATTCACGGGCGCCCACTCGGACACCTCGTCACGTACCATGACTCGTTGGTGCCTCCCTGTCAGGTATTCTCTGATCCATTGCAGTGTCTTTCCTGTTATACATGCCTGGTCCTTCAGCTTTTGCATTAATCTCTTGTGTGTGTGTGTGTGTGTGTGTGTGTGTGTGTGTGTGTGTGTGTGTGTGTGTGTGTGTGTGTGTGTGTGTGTGTGTGTGTGTACTCACCTAATTGTGGTTGCAGGGGTCTATACTCAGCTCCTGGCCCCGCCTCTTCACTGATCGCTACTAGGTCCTCTCCCTCTCTGCTTCCTGAGCTTTGTCATACCTCTTCTTAAAACTATGTATGGTTCCTGCCTCCACTACTTCACTTGCTAGGCTATTCCACTTCCTGACGACTCTATGACTGAAGAAATACTTCCTAACGTCTCTGTGACTCGTCTGAGTCTTCAGCTTCCAATTGTGACCCCTTTTTTCTGTGTCCCCTCTCTGGAACATCCTGTCTCTGTCCACCTTGTCTATTCCCCGCAGTATATTGTATGTTGTTATCATGTCTCCCCTGACCCTTCTGTCCTCCAGTGTCGTCAGTCCGACTTCCCTCAACCTTTCCTCGTACGACATTCCCGTGAGCTCTGGAACTAGCCTTGTTGCAAACTTGTATGTGTGTGTGTGTGTGTGTGTGTGTGTGTGTGTGTGTGGTACACTTCTACATTTCTGAAAATAACATTACCATTTAAGCTTCTGATAAATTTCTTTGCATTTTTTTCAGATTGCCAAGACAGTGAGGTTTACAGTGTGAGAATAATAAAGATATATCATGCAGTCGAGATACCGGCTTCTATTGTTTACCAAGTGTTAGCTCCCGCAGTCACAGTAATGTAGAGCAAACTGAGACCTGAGAATAACAGGAAATTACAGCTTGTATTTACACTGGTTGAGCACAAAGACGGTGAAGCACGTTCATTTTACTTCATCGTGGCGTCAGCTCTTATTGTTCTAATGGCTGCTGTTGTCTTGTTGGTGTTTGTAAAAATATTATTACTACGTATTGTTATTATGGTGATATAACCCATGCAGTGTTTACGTTGTCCCTGGGGACCTTAAAGTGGTTGCCAGTGTTATTTCTCTTATTTTTTCTCTGCATTCAATTTCTCTTCGTTAATTTTGCTCCTAAAATTAGGAAGCCTAGTACCAGCTGTGTCAAACATTCAACGTTAGTGTTGGGTAGCCAGGGTAACATTCAAGGAACAATTGGCAAGTGCAGGTCACCTATGATCAAAATCTTTGAACTAGTTTCCAGCATCCTGAAATAGCTCCGAAAAAAAATCAAAATCCATTAAGGAATTGCTTAAAATATTGAAAAAAATATTTCCTCTTAATTTGTATAGGTGAATATTTACAAAAGATATGTGTAAATCTAGATGGAATTTTGATTCCCTTTTAACCATAGTAAAAATATATCTGAATCTACCTCTTCTGTATGGCTTCATTCTCCTGGGCAAATCTGTTTATGTACTAATTTTTTAAATATGACTTTTAATCGGTTGGATCCGTGTGATAACTGGAGAATGCATTTTCTGATCGGCTTCAAATTTACAGCTATCTAGTGTTTTCCAGACCGCAGTCTTTGCTTCGTTATTTCACTACATAAATCTATTTTTTTCATGTATTTTAAATACATAGGGATAATAAACCACGGAACGGGTGGAGTTTGAACTCATGGCGAGTCAATTGTAATACTCCAGGCCAGTAACCAGTTTGTTGAATCTTGTTGTGGCCAGTTGGCCGAGTGGCTTACACACTGGCCTGGACTTTTACGACTCACTCGTCATGGGTTCATACCCCACCCGTTCCGTGGCCATAGACGTAAATTAAAAATTTTAATGAAATTTAAAAAAAAAAAATGGGATCGATGGATTCAAAATAATTACCAGAGAATTCCATTTCTGATAGGCTTGAAACTTTTAGTATTGACTGGCTTTATTAAGAAAAATTTGGTTCCCACCTTAATGTTTGTCAATTCGAATTTCCAATTTTATAATAAACTGGTTTCCAAAAAATAAATAGAGCTATGTATGTGTCAATTTTCCAATTTTAGGGATTTTGTTTCATTATACTATAAATTCTTCACTACAAAATCAAGTCCATTTTTCTTTGAGGATTGAAGAGAGTTCCAATAGAAATCCTCCAAAAAAAATCGAGAAATGTTGAAAACTCTCCATTTTTGCAGCATTTTAATTTTCGTGAGTTAAGTGAGCCCTTAAACACCGCGCCAGAGCCGGTAATCTGTTTCAGACTTCACTAATTTTCTCTAAGACTGACATTCCTAACTTTATAACACCTTATTCGATCGAATACACATTTTCAACATTACTCACGAAATCGTAATGACACGATTGTAAACAAACCATTCCACGGATGGGGTTAGAACCCACGATCAGAGTTTTGAGACTATCTAATCGCGGGTTCTAACCCCACCAGTGGTATTTTTATTTCATGAGCCAAGATGCACTGTGCTCAGTTTTTTTTATAAGCCATTGCCAGTACTGGTTTTAATGAGAACTTTAGAAAACCGCTGATAATTGGCACTAAGATTTCAACTCACTTTTACGATGATTGGAACTGTTAATCTAGAATATTTAATGAATTTTGACAATATTTCATATCGAAATGATGCCCTGATATTTTCCGCAGTACACCTGGGTAATACTTTTTGAAAGGTAAGTGTTAGTGCTAGTGATGAGCTCTTGATCAAAGGAACTGGAATGGTCGTCCTCGTGCTAGGATCGAATCTGAATGATTTAGAAAACAACAAGTGGAAGAATGAGACACGTCCCCTTCTTTCACTCATGCTCCAATTCTTCCACTCATTCTTCCATTCTTCGTGTTGACGTGTACTTGGCTCTGTGAAGACCTGTTTGCGCGCTCTCTAGAATTGAAGCAAGATGCCCTCCATCGAGCAACTTTACCAACAGCTTAAGGAAGAATTGAGGTTGGCGAATATGGAAATTCGGCGACTGACCGAGGAAAACAAAAAGATTCGGAGTAGTCCTCCTGTTTTGAGTCCTCAGGTCAAGAAGGGAAACTGGTCAGTGGCTGGACAGCAGGGAAAGAAGTTGACGATCAAGAAGACGAATGGAAAGGTAGAAACGATGAAGAAGAAAGAGACTGCCGTGGAAACTGTTGTGGAAACATCCAATACATTCTCAGTGCTACCCGACGAATGTGAGTCGACTACTGGGAACGTCACGACGAAAGACATTAAGGAAGGTAAGAATATTGTTGTTGTTGGGGATAGCCAAGTTAGGTATATGGATAGGGCGTTCTGCTTGAAGGACAGGAGTAGGAGACAGAGAGTTTGCTTTCCTGGGGCTGGGATGGAGGATATTGTTAGCCGTCTGGATGACATCATGAGAGGTAATGGGAGCAATCCTATTATCTGTCTCAGTGCTGGAGGCAACGATGTTGGCAGACGTAGGAGTGAGGACCTGATTAGCAGGTATAGGTCAGCAATAGAAATAATTAGAAGTAAGGGTGGGAACCCTCTCATATGTGGTATTTTGCCAAGGAGGGGAGTTGGAAATGAATGGTTGTCCAGGGCAATTGGTGTCAATTGCTGGCTGGACAAATACTGTAAGGAAAATGCGGTAACATTCATTGACAACTGGGACCTCTTCTATGGCAGAAATGACATGTATGCTAGGGATGGGGTTCACTTATCTAGGTGTGGGGTGGGAGCACTGGCAACTGCAGTGGAGGGAGCAGTTAGGACTTTAAACTAGGAATAGTTAGTGGTATGGGTTTTGGCAGGAAAACAGTGAAGTCCCAGTGTAGTAATATTACGAGTTCTAGGGGAACTAGTAATAATAAGAACGAGATAGATATTGAAAAGCCAGGGACCTTGGGTGATAAGGACAGTAATAGGTTTAGTAGAAAAATAGAAATGAGCAGGAAGGGTAAAGAGAAAGGAGAGTCTTTCAATGTTTATTATGCTAATTGCCGTAGTGCTAGGAATAAGATGGACGAGTTGAGATTAGTTGCTAGTGTAGGTAACATTGATGTATTTGCCTTAACTGAGACGTGGTTTAATTCAAAAAGTCGGGACATGCCTGCGGAATGTCATATTCAGGGTTTTAAATTGTTCCAAGAAGATAGAAGTATTGGGAGGGGGGGTGGGGTGGCATTGTATGTCCGAGATCGCTTGAACTGTTGCATAAAAACGGGTATTAAGTCTGAAGTAACACATACAGAGTCTGTTTGGATAGAATTTTCAGAGGGGCATGAAAAACTGATTTTAGGAGTGATATACCGTCCCCCAAACTTAGATAGGGACCAAGGGAAACTACTATGGGAGGAAATTGTTAAGGCCACAAGGCACGATAATGTAGTAATTCTAGGAGACTTTAACTTTAGTCATGTTGATTGGAATTTCTTGACTGGGAATTTAGAATCATACGACTTCTTAGAAGTATTTCAGGATTGTTTTTTGAAGCAGTTTGTGACAGAACCTACAAGGGGAAATAACCTGCTTGACTTAGTTATGGCAAACAATGAATCCCTTGTTAATAATTTAGAAATTTCAGAGGAACTGGGTGCTAGCGACCACAAATCAATTACATTTAGCATTGAATGGAAGTACGATAGTAGCGATAACTCAGTAACAGTCCCAGATTTTCGCTTAGCAGATTACGATGGGCTTAGAGAACACTTATCATCTGTTGACTGGGGTAACGAAGAGAGCTATCAATATGACAGTTTTCTGAACACTATACATGCTGCTCAAAGAGCGTTTATCCCATATAAAGAAATTAGATCAAATAGAAATGACCCAAAATGGATGAATAATAGGCTCAAATATCTACTAGGGCATAAGAAAGGAATTTATAGGCGTATCAAAAGAGGTGAGGGTCATCTTATGAATCAGTATATTGACATTAAGAGGGACATTAAAAAGGGGATAAGAAAAGCTAAAAGGGACTATGAAATTAAAGTTGCTAGGGATTCTAAAACTAACCCAAAAAGTTTTTTCCAGGTCTATAGAACAAAAGTTAGAGATAAGATAGGTCCCCTTAAAAATAACTATGGGCACCTTACTGACAAAGAGAATGAAATGTGCTTGATTTTAAATAATTATTTTCTCTCAGTTTTTACACAGGAAGACACTAACAATATTCCAGTAATTAATTTTTACAGTGGGCTAGAAGAAGATAAATTATGTAACATCACAGTCACTAGTGAGATGGTTGTGAAGCAGATAGACAGACTGAAGCAAAATAAGTCGCCGGGTCCTGATGAGGTTTTTTCAAGGGTTCTTAAGGAATGCAAAATGGAACTCTGTGAACCATTAACTAATATTTTTAATTTATCTCTTCAAACAGGTGTAGTGTCTGATATGTGGAAGATGGCTAATGTAATTCCTATTTTTAAAACAGGGGACAAGTCGTTACCGTCAAATTACCGCCCAATAAGCCTGACCTCAATTGTAGGCAAATTACTAGAGTCAATTATAGCTGAGATTATAAGAAGCCATCTCGATAAGCATAGCTTGATTAATGATACTCAGCATGGATTCACAAGAGGCCGGTCTTGTCTAACTAATTTATTAACTTTCTTCAGTAAAGCTTTTGAGGCTGTTGACCACAATAAAGAATTTGATATTATTTACTTAGATTTTAGTAAGGCTTTTGATAGAGTTCCGCACCATAGACTGTTAAAGAAAGTGGCAGCTCATGGCATTGGGGGAAAAGTGCTCTCGTGGATCGAGTCATGGCTCACTGACAGGAAGCAGAGAGTGTCCATAAATGGGGTTAAATCCGAGTGGGGATCTGTAACAAGTGGCGTTCCACAGGGATCAGTCTTGGGCCCGTTGTTGTTTATAATATATATCAATGATCTTGATGAGGGAATTACTAGTGATATGAGCAAATTCGCCGATGACACAAAGATAGGTAGGATAATTGATTCAAACGTAGATGTTATGGAACTTCAGGAGGATTTAAACAAACTCTATTCTTGGTCAGAAAAGTGGCAGATGCAGTTCAATGTAGATAAATGCAAGGTTCTGAAGCTTGGGAGTGCCCATAACCCTAGTACTTATAAGTTAAATGATGTAGAACTTAGCCATACAGATTGCGAAAAGGACTTGGGGGTTATGGTGAGCAGCAACCTTAAACCAAGACAGCAATGCCTAAGCGTACGTAATAAGGCAAATAGATTACTGGGATTTATATCAAGAAGTGTAAGCAACAGAAGTCCAGAGGTCATACTGCAGCTTTATACATCATTAGTAAGGCCTCACCTAGATTATGCAGCTCAGTTCTGGTCTCCGTATTACAAAATGGACATAAATTCGTTAGAAAACATTCAGCGTAGGATGACTAAATTAATACATAGCATTAGAAATCTTCCTTATGAAGAAAGATTGAAGACTCTTAAGTTACATTCACTTGTTAGACGAAGAATGAGGGGAGACCTGATCGAAGTGTATAAGTGGAAGATAGGTATTAATAAAGGGGATATTAATAAGGTCTTGAGGATGTCTCTCCAAGAGAGAACCCGCAGTAATGGATTTAAATTAGATAAGTTTAGATTTAGAAAGGACATAGGAAAGTATTGGTTTGGAAATAGGGTAGTTGATGAGTGGAACAGTCTACCTAGTTGGGTTATTGAGGCTGGGACTTTGGGTAGTTTCAAATCTAGGTTGGATAAGTACATGAGTGGGAGGGGTTGGATTTGAGTGGGACTTTCACATCAGAGCTTATTTCTTGGGTGGCATTGAAAATTGGGTTGGGCAAATGTTTTGTTAGTGGGATGAATTGTAAAGGACCTGCCTAGTATGGGCCAGCAGGCCTCCTGCAGTGTTCCTCCTTTCTTATGTTCTTATGTTCTTAGAGTGTGAATTCAGCGATGGATGTTGTGTTACATGATGTTTCTAAGTACTACACATGGGTGAAGGTACGGAATGTACCCTTCGAGGCTACGGCGTATGGACTACAGGAGTTTTTTCGCAGTTATGGGACAGTGCATTCTGCAACCATGGGGGTATGGAGGGATGGTCCGTATGAAGGAATGCCGGAAGGTTCTTACACCCTTAAAATGTCTTTAACAAGGCCTATACCATCCTATGTAACGATGACCGGTTGTAGAACACAGGTTTATGTGTACTATGCGGGTCAGAGAAAAACATGTCGTCTGTGCAGCTCTTATGAGCACATGGCAGCCCAGTGTCCTAGGAGGCAGGCTCCTCGAATTCTGGAAACGCCGATTGTGATTCAACAGTCGTGTGATTTGGTGCCTGGCTCTGTTGCCTCTGGAGGCCGGAGGCCTGATCTCTGGAGCAAGGAGGTCGACCGGGAGGTGGCGGAGGAGGAGACGTGTGTCACTATCCCAGGGGAGTCGGGGGAGTCGAAGGTGTTATCTGAGGAGTCTTTAGTCCAGGAAGCTTCGACTCAGGAGGGTTTACTGGCAGATGTCATCAAGGATTTTTTGGATGGGGATGAGCCCGGTGTAGAAGGTGTCCTCAGTTTATGTGAAGTTGGAGAGCTGGAGGGACAACAAATTGTGGAGAAAGACTTGAGTAAGAAAAGGCTGGAGTGTGTGGTGGCCGTGGAGGTACACCAGGAGGATTCGTCTGAGGGTGAGATGTGTGTAAGTGGAAGTTCTAGAAAAAGAACTGCGGCATCAGAGATAGACGAGGTTATTACCCCGGGGCAGAGGCCGGGGAAGAAGTCATGGGCAGCGGTTGTGGAGCCGATGCCACATAGTGCTAGAGGTGCGCCTGAGTTGCACAGTGGGAGAGGGAGGGGGGAGGTGACTGCACAGGATAACTCGAGTGGTAAGGGAATACGCAATGTGAAAAGTGCAGCGAGTAAATCCCAGCGGCATAGGGGAAAGCCGCCACTTCTATAATTTTCAGAAGTGTCACGCTTAATGTCAATGGACTTAAGACTGAGGTTAAGAAAGTTTGGTTGGAGTGGTTTTTACGGCGGTTTGATGTAGATATTTGCTTTTTGCAAGAGCATAATCATAGGGCTGGTTGTGTGTTGCGGTTAAAAGGATATCGGATGTATGTTACCAGTGGTTTGCAATTGAAAGGTGGGGTAGCAGTGGCGATAAAGGAGACCAGCCCCTTGCGTGTCATCGGCTGGGAAGAGGGGGGGGGGTGGGAGGGTCGTGAGGGTGGATGGTGTCTGGGGTGAGAGTCGAGCTAGTTTTGTAGGAGTTTACATGCCAGCAACTAGCAATACCAGGGTAAAAGTAGATTTTGTCAGAGAGGTATTGCTGTATCACTTGAGAGGTTTGCCTGCTATAACAGTAATAGGTGGTGATTGGAATTGTGTGATTAGGAGTGGTGATGTCGAACCGAGAGGGGCGGGTTGTGTGCTGAGTGTGCTGAGGGATGTATTGCGAGATATTGGGGTTGTTGATGTGGTGGGGAGGGGGGGATACCTAGTGGAGCACACGTTCGTCCGTAGGGGATATGAAGCGCGATTGGACAGAATTTATATTAAGCAGGGTATAGATGTTGTGAGGGTGCAAACCTTCGATGTGGGGTTTTCGGATCACAGGGCGGTAATAGCAGATTTGATGTGGGATGGAGTGGTGCGTATTTATTCTGGGTACTGGAAATTAAATGTAAGGCTTCTTAAGGAGGAGGAGGAGGGGCCTTTTTTCAGTGATTGGTGGTTGCCTTTTTGGGAGGCTAGGGACAGGGAGATAGATCTGTTAGATTGGTGGGAAATGCAGGCAAAACCGGGAATAGCGAATTTTTTTAAGGTTAGGGGACGGGAAGAGGCGAGGTGGCGTTTTGGGTTGCAAAATTATCTGGAGGGACAGTTGCAAGATTGTTATGTTGGGGGAGGTGGTAGGAGGGATGACATGGACAGTCTGCGGAGCAGGATCGCTGAAATACACAATGATAGGTTTGATGCAATTAGGGTTAGGGCGGGGTTAGAGGATGTATTGTGGGGTGATAAGCCGTCTGGGTTTGTTTTACGTAAATTTAGGGACCGACAGAGTGTAACCACCATTCTACAATTGGAGACAAGCCCTGGGGTGGGAGGGTATCCAGTGGGTCGAGTCCTATCCAATACTGAAAGTATGAGTCTCTATGCTGATAGTTGGTTTAGGGAGAAATGGAGTTGGAGGGAGGGGGGTTCCTGGGAGGGTATTTTTGAAGGGGGGTTCCATAGCATTTTAAGTGAGCAGGATAGAGTGGGGTTGGAGGTTGGTATAAGTGAGGTTGAGGTGGAAGAGGCAGTTTTCGGGATGAGTACCGGGAAAACACCAGGGATAGACGGTATACCAAATGATTTTTATAGAGCACATTGGGGGTGTATTAGGCAGTGCTTTGTTAGGCTATTGGATCATATGTTAACTAGTGGGAAGTTGGGCACATCGCAAAGTACGGGTGTCATAGTTTTGGTGCCAAAGAAGAGGGGGGGTAGAGAGTTGAGTGCTTACCGAGCAATATCTTTGATGTGTGCAGATTACAAGGTTTTTGCGAAAATTTTGGGTAATAGACTGAAGAAGGTCATGGGGTCGGTGATACATGGGGGACAATTTGGTATCCCGGGGAGGAGTATGCGGGTAGGTCATGGACGTATTCGGGATTTCCTTGAGGGTAGTAGTAAGGGAGGTATTCTAGGTCTGGATTGGGAGAAAGCTTATGATTATGTGGATAGGGACTTTTTGTTTGAGAGTATGGTGAGAATGGGTTTTGGAGGGAGGGTGGTTGGATGGGTGAGGACATTGTATGAGAATGCATCGATGAGAGTACAGGTAAATGGTAGGTTGGGTAGTTCAGTAAGCATGGGGAGGGGTTTAAGGCAGGGGTGTCCACTCTCCCAAATACTCTTTGCATGTATGCAGAATCCTTTCTATGTTCTGGTTGATGGTGGGATGGGAAGGATGGGGGAGAGAGGTGGATTTTGTGGGAATATTGTTGGTTATGTAGATGATACAACTGTTTTACTTAATGAGATAGAAGATTTAAGTAAAGTGGGAAGGGTAATTGAGATTTTTGGGAATGCTACTGGGATGAGAGTTAATAAGCAGAAATCACGGTTGTTGGAGGTAGGCAATTGGGTAGGAGGGACCTTGGGGGAGGAGTTTGGCTGGATAACTGTAGATAGGCTAAAGATTTGTGGGATTTTGTATTTAGCAGATGTACAGGAGAGTAGGAGGGTTAATTCAGAAATGGTAATGGACAGAGCTTTGAGTAGGCTCAGGAGTCTAAGGGCCGGGGATGTAACCTTGCATCAAAGGGTTGTGGTGGTAAATACGCTGATTTATAGTAAGGTGTGGGGAGTGGCGGAAATTTACCCCTTAAGAAGTCAGGATATTATGGAATTACAAAGAAGAGCCTTAAGGTATGTGTGGGGTTTTGGGAGGGCGTGGTTGGGTAAAGATGTGGTAATGACTGCGGTAAGACAGGGAGGATTGGGATTGATTGCATTAGGGTCTAGGGTGAAGGCGCTATATGTGAAGCAGAGGTATATTCGGGCAGCGGGGGAAAGGGGTCTTCGGGTGGGGGAGGTGATGGGGGATATCCGCAAATGGTGGGGTGGCAGGGACTTAGTGGAGTGTGAAGATATGTTGCGGTTTATGTTAAAGGTACGCAATGTTAAAAAACTCAAGGTAAAACGGTTAGTGGGTGTGGGTCGTCGTCAGGAATCAATGCAAGGGATGGCAGTGTATCCCACATATGATTGGAGAGTGATATGGGTGGAATTTAGTAAATTAAGAATACCGGCAAGAGCGAGGGAATTAGTTTATAGATTTCTTATGGGGACGTTAGCATCGAAAGAGGTGCTAAGACGAATGGGTTTTGTGAGAGAGGCATCATGCGGTTTTTGTGGGGAAGTTGAAACGGCTTTTCATGTAGTATATTTTTGTTCTGCTTTGGAGGTGGTAAGATTGTGGTTGAAGAGGGTTTTCTTTTTATTGGGGGGGGGGGACAGATATCAACCCTCAGGGCTTTAATGTTAGATATGGGAGGGGTACCCAAAGAGGTGGGGAGGGCTATCAGATACGTAATAGTTGATTACTTGCATGTTTCTTGGGGGATGAGGGAGGTGGAGGGAAACATTAGGATAAAAGCGTTGGCGGCGTGTTTTTATAGGACAGCATGTAGGAACAAACAATTATATGGGGGAAGGTGGGTAAGTAGTTTTCCAGAGGGATATCGTGAGCTTACTGTTGAAAGTCTACTCCGTTTGGTGACGGGGTGAGAGGCAAGGGGTTGGTCTCTTCAGTGGTGTGTCCTCTTGGAGTGATTGGAAGCCTGATGAGGAAGGTTGATTGGTTTGCAAGGTGGTAGATGTGGGTAAAGTTTTTTTTTTTTGCAGGGAGCCGTCGGGGGCTCCGGGGTATGTAGACCTTTATGAATTTTGTAAAATCACAGAGTCAAAAGTAGTATGTGATTTTCTGTTTTTTCTCTTATTGTTATAAGAACCATTTTATATAGGGGGTTTATATTTATATGTATATTGTGAGGATATGTTTTATACATTCGAATCTGATGTTAGATTTATCCTTGTCATATGTCTCTTTTTTATCGTATTGAATGGGTACAAAATGACCTATGTACCAAAATATAAAAGTATTTGATGGGGTTTATATATACCCTTCATTTGACTGGAAGGTCATATTATATATTGAGTGTTAATAGGTAACATTAATTTTGTGTGTGTGTAGGTGTGTTTGTGGGAACCAATGTCTTAGGTATAGTTCTATCATTGGATGTAATATTTTTTTAGTTTATTTGGTGAAAAGTCATTTAGTGCTTTATTTCTATGTATGATCCAGTTTGTTCTGTATGAACAAATGCACATACACGTATGTGTGTATAAGCATGCGTATATATGTATATATATATATGTGTATGTGTGTGTGTATATATATATATATATTATATGTGTATGTATATATATATATATATATATATATATATATGTATATGTTTGTAGGACTCATTCCTACATGTTTTATAATGACTCCGACTGTTTGTTTGGAAGTCGGTTGGTTGGGTTTTTTTTAGTAGAATTTGTTATATCAATGTGTTACAATGTTTTTTTTGTGTATCTGACATTGTCTGCCACTTCTGTTTTGGATGTTATGTATTTAGTTTGTCTAGTTTTTGTTTTTAGTGATAAGTCTTTTTTGTTTGTTTGTTTGTTTGTTCTAGTATAATCCAGTCTGTGCTGTAAGAACATATGTGCACATACATGTATGTGTATATGTGCATGTGTATGTATATACATATATACATGATTATAGGACTTATTCCTACATGTTTTATGACTCCGACGTTCTATTTTGTAGTCGGTATGTTTTTTTTTTCCCGTAAACGGGTTGGGTTTCTTA